>NW_026878301.1:0-106318 GCF_032173495.1 Musca vetustissima | reverse complement strand
CACATAATATTATATTTTATGGTAAATATAATATTTGTGTCAGGGAATAATACTTAAATATTTTTGGACATTTTAAAATCCAGTGCATCCTACAATCGGTCAATTGGACTTTTGTATAGTGTAGGGTGAATATCTAGCATATTGTTGCTTATATTTAATATTTTGGATTTTAAATATTTATTCTGCATTTCGTTGCAAACTAAAAGCATCTGTTGTTTTTAATTTTTATTTAATATTGTGAATATTTTGTGCCCTACAATTGGTCGTTTGAACTTTTGTATTGTGTAGGGTGTATATTTTACATATTAGTTTCTTGGTGAACCTAATTACTTTTTTGTTTTTGTTATTTTGGTAAAAGCTACAATTGGTAGTTTATTTTCGTTTTGGATTTGGTACATGTTATTTGGTATTTAAATATCTCATATTTGATTTGTCGTCTTTTTAAGCAATTCTGGCTAAAGTTTATTGAAAGTTATATAAATATAATCTGATTCGCAGATTATTTTCCAAATATTAAATTTTTGGGACATTTCGTTCCCTCTGGAATAATTTTTGAATTTTTATTTGAAATTTTGCAAGTTTTTATTCTGTTTGTGTTAATTTTATTTGAATTTAACATTTCTTGTATGTTCCACTGATTTGTCTTGAACTTGTAATTGTTTAATATTTTGGTTAGATTTAAATAATGGCTTTCACTCCTTTGGACTTATTCATTCGTGCTTCCAACTCTATGGTGAGATTCGCTGCACACTTCGGTGCATTGAAGGAAGACGAATTAGATATTTATGATCTTGAGGTTAGAAGTGATGAAATTAAAAAATTGTGGAAATCGGTTGAGGAAACTTTTAATAATTGTCTCTCACATATTGATAGTCCTGAAAATCTTGATTTATTATATAGCAAGTATGAGGTTTCATCTAAAGAATACAGGGTTTGCATATCCACTATAAATAGATTGTTATCTAAGATTAGAAGTTCTAATAGATCGACCCTGAATTCCCCTAGCAATTCAGTTTTTTCAGTAACGGAGCATCCCGATAATATTCTTCCGGGAAAGCCGTCAGTTGATGCCTCCTTTCATAACATGAGCTCGTCGTCCCACACTTCTTGTGATGCTGGAACACAGACATCTAGTTCCGAAATATTGAATATTGGGAATACTAGAATAGGTCAAAGCTTTGTTGTTGATTCTCCTAATGTAGATAACTTTCACAATCTTGCGATTCCTCCTTGCAATATTGATATTTTCAGTGGAAATATACTTCATTGGCCCACTTTCAGAGATTTGTTTAGTGCGGTATATATTAATAACTCCCGATTGACAGATATTGAGCGTTTATGTCATCTGGTGAGTAAAACTAGTGGTGAGGCTCGAGAAATCGTCTCGAAATTTCCTTTGACTCATCGGAGTTTTGAACCAGCGTGGAATGCATTGAATTCCACGTATGATAATCCACGGCTTATTGTCCATAGCCATTTGAAAACTTTGTTTGGTCTTCCTGTGCTGGATCAGGAAAGTAGTTCAGGACTTAAGTCACTTCAACGCGGAATTAATAGTTGTCTTTCCGCAATGGCAATTTATGATATACCTACGGATAATTGGGATCCGATTGTGGTATTTATTTGTTTGCAAAAATTGCCCAAATTGACACACGCTTTATGGGAGCAAAGTGTTAAATCCAAATCGTCTCTTTCATCTTGGAAAGAGTTAGATGCATTCTTGACAGAGAGAATTCGTACTCTTCTGTGTTTGCATGAAATGAGAAATGTTAACACTGTGTCAAAATCGAATAATAAAATCAATTCCGTTTCGTCTAAATGTGCATCATCTACATCTCGTTCGTCGCCTGATTATTGTTGTGTTCTTTGTTCAGAGCAACACACACTACATTATTGCTATCGATTTTTAAATTGTAAATTGGTCAAAAAGCATCGTTTGTGTGTAAATTGTCTTCGGAGGGGACACGAAGTCAAAAATTGTAATAGTCGTACTTGTCGAAAGTGCAATCAGAGACATCATACTCTATTGCACAGAGATAGCTCTATAGTGAGCACTCCGAGTCAGATGGTGACTCCTATAAATTCTAATTTATCGTCTTCGGCACCACCTTTTCGATCACGCAATTTAAATCTTAATAATAATCGTTCGCCTTGTTCCACTGTGATTAATCCACCCGCATCGGTCGGCACTGCTATCCGACAGACCTTTCACACCACGCAGAACAAAGCAGTTCTATTGGGGACAGCCATGGTCAATATTGTTAAACATGGTGCTTGTTATCCTGCTCGAGCGCTAATAGATCCGGCTTCTGAGTCGTCTTTAATTTCCGAACGACTTCAGAAGAAATTGAACCTACCGGTCAAATCCACAATTTCGACAATTCGCGGAGTAAATTGTACTGTCGCTACTACATGTCGAAAAATGTGCTCGTTGAAACTTGGCAGTCGTTCTAATAGGTCACACAGTTTGGAAACGTCAGCACTGGTTGTAGATTCCATATCGGGAAATCTTCCAACATCTTCGGTTACTTCGGACCTTAAATCGGATTTGTCAAATATAGTTTTGGCAGATCCTGACTTCCTCGAATCTCGTCCAGTAGATATTTTGATAGGAGCAGACTTGTATCCACAAATCGTAAAAAGTCAAAATTTTCGACTTTCATCTGGTTCGCTGCTCGCTCAAAATACAAAATTCGGCTGGATAATTACTGGTCCTATAAAATAATTGTTTCGTAAATCGTACGAAATCGTTGTATGGCGGCCCTCGACAAACATCACACAACTTGGCTCACATATCGCGGGGTCCCTAATGGCCCTTTCGTTTCGCGGGGTCCCTAATGGCTCATTCGTTTCGCGGGGTCCTTCATGGCTCTATCGTTTCGCGGGGTCCCTAATGGCCCTTTCGTACCACAGGTCCTTTCTGGCCTCACACAACCGCGGGGTCCCTAATGGCCCATTCGAACAACAGGTCATTGATGATCTATATAATCGCGGGGTCCCTAATGGCCCTATCGTTAGCATGTAAGCTTGTTATCTGAAAAAAGTAAAAAAAAATGATGAAAAAAAATTGGAAAAAATATTTGAAAGAATGTAAAAGGTTTTGCTCACCATGCACTATGCCGTTATTTATAATTTATTGTATTTGTTAAAACATATGGATGTTTCAAGGGAGGCGGCAAATGTTTAAGCAAGAATCGATGTGTAAAATAGTTAAATAGTTTGCCTTTAATTTGAAAGGTCGTAGCCGTTGAAATCTGTCTACTCCTCATTATTACATCCTTGTAATAGTATGAGGCTGACAGATTTCAACGGACTTTTGTTTACATTTTGCTATTGCGCCACCTTTAGGCATCTATGTGTCAACAAACAACATTATTATTACTTGAGCTTTCGTTGTTACCTATCGACTGGCTGCACAAATATTGTTGTGATCACCAAGGCTTTATTGTAAGCCACCGTACATATTGTTGTACAATAAAGGTAATATAGTTTACCAACAATAAATATCGGCATTGGTCGAAACCTCTTACTAAAACATATCGTGTTTTATTTTTATTTACATATCTTTATTTTTGCTCACGAGTACGCATTGGGCGTTCCTTTTGACATAGAATCACTTTTTAAGTCGATTTATGCATGTCTAGAGATGGTATTTACCGGGTAAATACCCAAGGGGTTTACCCACCCCTTGGGTATTTACCCATTTGCGGGTATTTATTTGGGTATTTACTATATTGACTCGGTAATACAACATCTTACACCCTATTTCCGCCTGTTATCAAATCCACTTTAAAGACGTGGGTAAATACTTGGCCAAGTCCCTATAGTAGCCGGCCAAAATTTTGCACACATGTTTCTAATGTCAAAGCAAATATAGAAACCCGGAAATAGGGTGCAAGATGTTGTATTACCGATTCAATATAGTAAATACCCAAATAAATACCCACAAATGGGTATTTACCCAATTTACCGGGTATTTACCCTTTGGGTATTTACCCACTGCCCATCTCTATGCATGTCCGTCCGTCCGTCTGTCTGTCGCATGCAGGTCGCATTTATTATCCGAATTGGATGAGATTTGGCATACGTCACTTATTTGGCCCAAGGACAAACCCTATTGAAATTGGGAAAAATCGGTTCAGATTTAGATATAGCTCCCATATATATATTTTTGTCCGATTTTAGGTAAATAGTGCACTAAAGTCCCTATATATCCTTCGATTCCAAATTTGGCATGGCGTACTGAATTAAGCCTAGAACGATGCTGGATATACCCAAAGTGGTGAAGGGTATCATATAGTCGGCTCCGTCCGACTTTACTACTTTCTTTACTGATTTAACTTGGTTTTTGGTAAACAATCGGCGATTTTCCAAATAATAGAGGGACGAGTAGGATTAAGGTTCGCCATTTTGTTAATTTTAGAACGAAGTCAATAATCCTAGTTCATACGAGAGCCAGACATGGACTCTTTATAACACCGTTAGAGTTTTCGGATTCCGATGTTCCAATGGGGAGTTATCATGCCCGTCATCAAAAATAAGGTATTTTCTTTAATTACAAAAAACAACAACAAAACAATAACAAACATTTTATGTAAATTAGTTTTCCTCTCTTTTAAATCTTCAAATATGTATGTGCAAAGTTACAAACATTAACAAGCATTGGTATTGATTTATCAGCCCATTGAAAATCTTGAAAAATTAAAATCGAGAAGGAGGGTTTCCCTTAAGTCACTTTTGCATTTTATCTTCTGTATGTTTTTTATTAAACATTTTAAAAACAAATGTTATGAAGCAATTAGAGCCATACTAAAGTACTTTTAATCACCGTCCATCTATCGATATACAATGTGATGTACAACGACGGATTATGACCTGTTTACTCAATGTTTTTCCCCGTTTTTTGTTTTTTTTTCGTTCAGAGCGTTTTACTAACTGTAACGCAATTTATAAATCAATACCGAATTAAATATAAAAAAAATACAAACAGTATTATTGTTAATACACATATACAAATAAACACATGTATTTATATATTTGTTGCCATGTAAATCCCCTTCCTTGTGAAGAAGAACTGGACACTAGAGTGACAAAAAAAATAAACAAATCTATGAAATATAAACAGTTTTTCAATCACATGCAAATAAAGTATAGGAATGTTGAAATTAAAATAAACAACACATGTGTGGCGAGAGTGTGTGTGTGAAAAGAAAATCCAAGTAAATACCCAGTTGTTCAAAAAATATCAATTGTCTGCTGATATATAGTTATATAACTAGTTACTTGGAGATCTAGTTACTTTATACCCCAAAAAGGGACACAAAATTGACTGTTGGATTTATTTGTCGATTGAAAAAGTTGTCTAGGTATATCATTCCAATTCAGTAGTTACTGGTAATGCAAAGGGTAATGAATCGAGTATGAATACAAAACAAAACACAACAATTGTTTTGTCATTTTGTTTAGACATTTTAGAAATTTTCGGAATTTTAAAAGCAAAAATCGAATAGAAATGTGTTTTCCGCAAAAATATAATTTCAATATTCAAATAAAATACAGATGATAAATCGGAGGTAAGTTTTTTGTAACACAATATATACCAATGTAATCCTTCTACAGGCTTCATTTCCAGATTTCAGAAGTCCCCACAGATTAACAGATTCTTCAAATTAAATATATTCCTAAAGGAGTATTGACATGCCTTCTGTGAACATTTAATAGCGATACACGAAGAGGTGTCGCTCCATAGAGGTCCTCAACGCATCACGAAATGCTCAAGGGGTATACTGCCGATTTTCTATAGGTAAGTTTTCTATAACATAAAAACTTTATGTAGGACTTCTAACTTCAACTGTTTCTATCGTCTAATCGTCTTTTTCAGATAAATCTATTTAGCCAGGGAGACATATTTGCAAAGCCCCCGCCGACAAAAGAATCGTGAACTAGTGACTTTCAGATGGATCAAACAATATATATGTATACAATACTATGTTATAACAAATATTTTTGTACAGAATAAATTGTAATTTTTCAAACTGTTATACATCGAATTTTCTATACATAAGTAACTAGTCAAATATACAACAATTTTTTACTACCGAAATGACTGTATACTGGTAACGCAGGCAGGGGACAATTGACTTCCCCAATGACATACCCATGTTAAATTCACCAGTCTAGGGCATGAAGAGGTAACTAGTGGTAGTTACAGGTAATTAGTAAAATAATCAGTTCATAACCAGTTACTCGAACTACTGGGTACATACATGTTGTGAAAAATAGTGAACATGAAAACAAAAACAATGTCTGTTCTAATAGGAGACAAGAGGGAAACGAAGAGAAAAAACAAATATGTATTATTAAAAAAGAATATCATGAGAACAAATAACCCATCTTAAAGAAAAACTAGCATGTCTTCCAATAGGACTTCCATTAGATAGGAAGGACTTCCTCCTGTAGGAAGGTGAATAGGTCTTTTAATGAGGATATCAATAGGTCTTCTTATAGAAAACTCATTAAGCCATTACAAATTTCGATAGAATTATATATATGTTATCTAACAAGAATTACAGTAGGTATTCTAGAAGGAAGAACAGCAACTCTAGTTTGAGAACAATAGAAATTCTTATAAGAAGACGAATTGGAAGTCCAATAGGCCTTCTAACGGGATGAACAATATGTTTTCTTTTAGTCAGACCAATAGGTTTAATAATAGTAGGTCTAATAGGTTGGCCAATAGTAATGCTAAGAGGTATTGTTGTAAGAACTTCAATCTAATAAGATGACTAATATGTCTTCCAATGAAAAACCGAATATGTCTTCTTATAAGGCGGCTAATTGGTCTTTCTATAGAAAGGCCAAAAAGAAAACAATTGGAAGATTAATAGGTGTTTTTATAGGATGAAGACAAATATTCTTATAAGAATCCAATCACCTTCACACTGCTGAAAGACACGTAATCTTTCTAGATAAGCTAAAGACTCAGGGAGTCTTCCTAGAAGAACTGAACGATGTCTCTATTTAACCCAGCTAAATCTAAAGCATTAATTGAGGTGCAGAAGCTGAGAGAGTCTTTAGAAACGAGCTAAAGGCTCAGGTAGTCTTTATAGTAGTCTTATATCTGAAGTTCAGGAGCCTTTATAGGTGAGCTGAACGTCAGGTGTCTTTATAGGCGACTGAAGGAAAGCCAAGAATTTGTATATGAAAGCTGAAGCTCATAGAATATTTTATAGATGTACTGTCTAAAGCTCAGGAATTCTCTACTAAGGTATTCTTTATGGACGAGCTAAAGCTCAAGGAGTCTTTATAGACAACCTACAGTACAGAAAGCCCTGAAGTTCAAAGGGTCCTTACAGACAAACTGAAACCCAGGGAGTCTCTATAGATAAGCTACAGAACAGTTAGTTTTAATAGACGACCTGGTGTTCAGTTAGAGACTAACTGAACTGAAGTCCTTAAAGGCGAGATGAATGGTAAGGTATTATGAATAGACTTCTTGAATGCCTAGGGAATCTGAGAGGCCAGGGAGTCTAAGAAATCCCCCGCGTTTCTCCAAAGAGCACGCCAATTAATTTAAATATAAGCTGATTTTATATATGAGCTGAAAAGCAGGACAGTAAGTCTATTTATATGAGCTGATTGACAGACCAGTGAGTCTATATAACAGATATAAAGGGTCAGGTAGTTAAAGATCTATAGATATATAAGGAAATCTTCCGCCAATAGGAAAACTCGAATTGAATAACTTTAGCTACGAGATTTTTATTTTAAAGACCTTTACGAGAATAGCTAGAGGACGGACTGAAGATCAGGAGGTCTCTATAGAAGAGCTACAGCTCAGGTAGATTTCATAGACGACCTGGAGTTCAGGGGATCCTTAGAGACTAGCTGACCTATTTAAGGTCTAGGAAATCTGGAAGGCCAGTGAGTCTATATAGAAGAGATGAAGGGATATTGCCTATTAAATCCCTCGAACTGATATTTGCAAAATGTCTTCTGTCTCGAATTCGTCTGTTTATAAAGATCCTTTAGCAAATGTTCTGAAAACGTTGATAATGTATTTTGCCTATAGAATAACTCGAGTAGTTTTTTAACCATATTCAAAGACGTCGATTCTATTTTTCTGCCCTTAAGGTATTAGACAGAACAAGGCCTGCCTACAAAAAAATATCGAGCAGATCTCTTGCTTATACAATAACTTTTAAAAGGTTCTGTAACAGCTATTCTGTGAATAGAACTCTACAAGTTGGTCTTCAATTTAGAGAAGACTTTGTGTTGGAGTTTTATCTACAAATACAACCTTTTTCTTAATTTTTCCTATATATAGAGAACCCCTAGAAGATCCTGTAAAAATTTTGGGTATTTTTTTTCTATAGAATACCTCAAAATATGTCTATATGAGACCTATAGTAAACTCGAGAATATATTTAGTTTATCAAAGAATTATTTTAAAGTCCTCGATATGTCTTCAAAAGAACATATTTGGTTTATTGAAGACCTTAACGTGGTACTCAATCAAGCCTTCTGTCAATAGAGGAGGTCATAGAACAGGTAACAGATTTTCTGTTAAGAATGCAGGTCTTGGTCTCTGGGATGATTTTCTTATAGGATACCCAATAAATATTCTAATAAGAGAACTAATTGCCCGCCAAAAGGTGCTCCAATCAGTGTTACCGCTGGGAATTTTCAAAAAGTTGCACAAAAAGTCGTTCCGTTGAAACAAGGTCGCAAAGAAAATTAATTTTGTCATTTGTTTGTTTTGTGTTTCGAGAATATGGAACTCAAAAACTATGTATACGAATCAAAATTAGTTTGAATTTACACATAAAAGTGGAAAACCAACTTAATAAAAATAGAGAGGAAAAGTCGCACAAAGCTTAAAATATTGCAAAGAGAGATACACGGCATTAAAAAGGTTGCAAATTGCGACTTTAGTCTTTTGGTAGGAAAACCAAAAGATTTTCTAATAGGAAGCCAAGTGATTATTCCCATACAAAGAAGAAATCTCTTATTAGAAGAACAAAAGCTCTTAATTTTGAGGAAATCGACAGATTTTCCGAATAATGACCTATAGCTCTTTTTTAGGAAGTATTATTGGCCCTTCCAGCAGATTTTCTCATAGAAAGGCAAATAGATCTTCCACTAGGTCTTCTAATATATGAACCAATATATCTTCCAATACGATACCCGACCAATAGATCTTCTAATACGAATTTCAGTAAGTAGTATCAATTGAAAGAAAACAAGTAAAAAAGCGTGGATACCCTCCACCCAGTGTTGCCAAAACTTTGTTGATAAAAAATGCTAGATTTTGTTTAAAAAAGTGCTAGAAAGTGCTACAAAATTTTAAAAAGTGTCAAATAAAAGTGCTAAAAATTGTATAAAAGAAATTAGAAGAATTGACATCCCCACCCCCCGATTCCCGATTTTAAATTTTCAAGGTTTTCAATGGGCCGGATATATGTTTGAATATTTAAAGAAAAAGAAAAATGATTTACAATTTTTTTGTTATTGTTTTGATGTTGTTGTCGTATGAACTAGGATTATTGGCTTGACCGATTGGATTTATCCTAGTTCATACGATAGCTATACACTCACAGAGAAACGTCCCAAAATTTCGAATCGATCAAATTATTAGTTTTTAAGTTATCGTGCCCGCCATTCGCAAAAACGCTGTTTGGTGAAAAATTCGTTTAAGGTTTGAGAAGCCCTCTTGTCGTCACTTAATGCTAGCACAATAAATCGGCTATATCTTCAAGAGTTGTTGAGATTTTCACTTGAAATTTCATAGGGACATTCTTGTAGATTCGAATTAAATCAAAATACAAAATATTTTTTTTTTTTAAACCGAGAATGGGGGTTCCCCTAAATATTATATGTTGCTTTCTTAAAAATGTCCATACCAAAAATTATCAATGTGGATCTATGTTTCGGGGTAGTCCTTAGAGAAAGGCATTTTGGAGTCGTCGAGCAAGTTTTTCATCAAATTGACCATAATTTGAAACTTTTAATTTTTTGTGGAATTTCGGAGAATGGCATATATGCAGAAATTGTCAAGGCACATGTACTCATATTGAAGTACTGCTCTACCATCTTTATGTGGAAGGTTTTAGACGCATTATCTGTGTTCTCGAAGGGTAGGATATATTTATGCGGACAATTTTCTACATTTGGACATATCCCCCGTTTGAATATTCTATCCTATTTGTGTCCTTTACGGATTTGAACCTTTTCCCGACGAAGTGTAGGTCCATCTTTTGACATAACCCCATTATAAAGTGGGATGCGACCCATTTTCGGTACTCTGAAATGGCTACAATTTGGTATTCGGGATTCCCGACGAATAAAGAACTCATTTCTCCTTTACTTCGCTCTTAATTTGGTTTTTCATTTTAGCTAATAAAAAACCTACTAGCAGGCGATGCTATAGTAAACGTATGAAGTACCCGTACATTTTTTTAGAAAATTTTAATACACTCCACATGGTGCTGGGTACAAACAGTTCTGACCGTCCGAACTTTAATACATATTTACAAATGTACTGGCACTTTTTTTTACATTGAACATTAAAATCATAGCGTGAAACATAGGGACATTTTAATGTGTCAATGTGAAATCGAAATAATACCCAAATTGTAACTAATTCCAGGAAAAAATAAATAAATAAAATAAATAAAAATGCTAAAAAATGTGCTAGGTGCTAGATCAATTTTTTTGCTGCTAAACGAGATTCAAAAGTGCTAAATCTAGCACTAAAAATGCTAAATTGGCAACACTGCCTCCACCATAGAAATACTGAACATTTTTTGAAATGAAAACATAAGGAACATACATATAACGACAATTCTTCCAATCGATTGTTGTAAACCAAATAGAAAATTCAGCAATTTCAATGGGGGTTTTCCTAAAATCTCAATCATATATTATTAACGCATGGTACGGTGAAACATGTGTATAAAATCCTGAAAATACTCCAATTTAGAGGGCAATAATATATATGAGGCATACTAAAGCGGGACCAATATTGACAACATTGTGTAGGAATTAGCAACTTCTTGGTGTTTTCATTATATAAGGGGTTAGGCCTGATTAAGGGCCGATGTAACTCAAGTTCCAAGGTAATATTTTAGTTTTCAATCCCAATACGGTCCATCACGCTAAATATTAAATAGGAAGGACCTGGTCCTAAATGCGGGTCGATACAGTTCATTCTCAAACCTCACGTTTTAGTTTTTATTTCGATATCCTCCGAGAGAAAAATTATTACAACATATGGCTAAATCGACTAAATCGTTTTAGAATTACATACTATGTGGGCTATGAACTGAAAATTTCGTCTACCGAATATCCCCTTACTATGGTGGAATGTAGCTATATGGGATAACCCCAATACACGGAAAAAATCCGCTAATTTAATATAAACAAGTGAAAAAGCGTTAAGTTCGGCCGGGCCGAACTTTGGATACCCTCCACCATAGATATACTGACAGGTACTTGAAATAAAAATATAGGGAAAATACCAAAAAGTGGACCTATATCGACATTTCCACAAACCGGTTATATAAACCACAATGTAAACTATAAAACAAATTTCAGAAATTTTTAATGGACAATTATTCTCTCAGCTTTATGGATAATGAGGGCATATACACTTTGACACGGTTAAAATGGTTCTAGATCCATGTTTCTTTGGATCAAATTTGTTTCAGAAAATTTCGATTTCATCCAAACTTTGGCCATCTTCCTTCTGGTACCTCCCACACAGGGGCTAGGTCTAAATACGGGTTATAGTTCATATATAGTTCATAATCGAACCGTACGTTCTAGTTTTTTATCTCGATATCCTTAGCAGGTGAAATGATTACAACAGAGTGTTAGAACCAAACCCAAAACGCGGAAAAAACAGATAATTATATTAATATAAAAATTGGGTTATATGGGGACTACGCCTAAAAGGGGTTGACTATTAATAATTTTTGGTAGGGAGATTTGTTTCCATATACGGCTACAAAATACCAAATTTCAGTGATTTCGGTTGAAAAACGCGCTCAAGAATCTCCAAATGCCGAAATTTGGGGGTACCTTTATATGGGGGCTAACAGAAAAAAAATTGACTTATATTTATAATTATTAGTGGAGATATTTGGTACCCAATAAGAATCCAATATACCAAATTTCAGCGAATTCGGTTGAAAAAGAACCCCAAAATACCGAAAATTGGGGGTACCCTTATATGGAGGGCTACCAGAAAAAATGGACCTATATTCATAATTTTTTGTGGAGTGATTTGGAACCTATTTAGAACTCAAAGTATTAAATTACTTCCAATTTGGTGGAAAAATACGACCAAAGCCCCCAAAATGCTGAAAATTAAGAGGTACCGTTATATGGGGGCTACAAGAAAAAGTGGACCTATATTTATAATTTTTTGGTGCGACATTTAGTACCCAATAAGAACCCAATGTACCAAATTTAAGCGAATTCGGTTGAAAAACGCGCTCAAGAACCCCAAAACTCCGAAAATTTGGGGGTACCCTTATATGGGAGCTATGCCTAAACGTGGACCGATATATCCCATCTTCGAACTTGACCTGCCTGCAGACAAAAGACAACCCTATGCAAAATTTCAGCACGCTATCTAAATTCCTTCGGAAGATAGCGTGATTACAACAGACGGACGGGCGGACAGACGGACGGGCGGACAGACGGACGGACGTGGCTAGATCGTCTTAGAATTTTACCCTGATCAAGAATATATATGCTTTATAGGGTCGGAAATGAATATTTCGGTGAGTTACAAACGGAATGACAAAATTAATATAGCCTCCATACTATGGTGGAGGGTATAAAAAGGGGGTTATAAGGGGACTACCCCTAAAAGGGGGTGAATATTAATAATTTTTGGTAGGAAGATTTGTTACCATATACGACTACAAAATACCAAATTACAGCGAATTCGGTTGAAAACCGTGCTCAAGAATCCCAAAATACCGAAAATTAGAGGGTACCCTTATATGGGGTCTACCCGAAAAAATGGACCTATATTTATAATTTTTAGTGGAGAGCTTTGCTACGCAATAAGAACTCAAAGTACGAAATTTCAGCGAATTCGTGGCTCAAGAACCCCAAAATACGGAAAATTGGTGGTACCCTTATAAGAGGGCTACCCGAAAAAATGGACCTATATCTACATTTTATTGTGGAGAGATTTGATACCCTATAAGAACTCAAAGTCAAAACCCCCTAAAAACTGAAAATTGGGAGGTACCGTCCTATAGGGGCTACCAGAAAAAGTGGACCTATATTTATAATTTTTAGTGGAGAAATTTGGTATCCAAAAAGAACCCAATGTACCAAATTTCAGCGAATTCGGTTGAAAAACGCGCTCAAGAACCCCGAAATACTGAAAATTTGGGGGTACCCTTATATGGGGTGGACCGATATAGCCCATCATCGAACTTGTCCTGCCTGCAGATGACTCTATGCAAAATTTTGGCGATCTATCTCAATTCGTTTAGACGCTAGAGTGATTACAACAGACAGACGGACATGCTTAGATAGTCATAGAATCTTACGCTGATCAAGAATATATATACTTTATAGGGTCGGAAATGATTATTTCGATGCGTTACAAACGGAAAAACAAAACTAATATACCCTCCATACTATGGTGGAGGGTATAAAAATCTTTCTTTAAAGCGGCTAGAAGAACCTCTAACATACAGTTTATTTTTCGTTTTCAATTGTGCTATTTATTCAAACACAACTTCACAGATTATCTAAAAACGCACATATTCCTAAATTTTCTAAAAAATAGAAATAAACAAAAAACTTCCTAACCGCAGCCAAAAAAAAGAAAACAAATAACAAACATAAATATCTGTTTATGATGCTACATCGCACACAGGTTCATCATCAATGTCATGGACTTAAGACCTCAAAAAAAAAAAAACAACATCAAGAACAAAAAACGATGTGAAAATAAAACCAAAAAATCCCCCTCGTCAGGCCGGGATTCACATTTCGATAATTGTTGTTATTTGGATCGGCGACAAATTCAATTGTTTTTTAATTCACACATTGTTCGATGTACTGCGAACATTTAATCGTTCGGTAATAAGCGAGCAGTCGGCAACTAACTAACCAACCGACCAGTCAGAAAGCTTCCAGTTCTTCCCCGTATATAGAAAGTAATTAACTTAGCTAAAAAACATGTATTCAGTTGTGACCCATACCAAGAAGACTAATCATAGATGTTGTTGTTCTTCGTGGGGATTGGTTGGTCGGCTGGCTGGCTGGCTGGCTATTTTAATGCGACGCATTGTGATCGCTGACATCGGTAATGTTTTCCGACAACCAGTCAATTGCTGGTGATAGAGGAGATTTTGGAGCGAGAAAACAAAAACACAAACAATGAAATACTCTTAAGTTTTTTTTTTTTATATTCATGAAATGCTCTCTTTTACTCAATGAGAAACGGAACGAAAAAAATTAAGAGTTACAGGAAATTGTCGAATAAAGCGGTTAAGAGCTTTACGCTTTATTTTGCATAGCAACTTATCAATGAGGTTAAGAGTTGCCAAATGGCAAATAATTAAAAGTCTACAATTTGACATTTATATTGAATTTTTAATAGAAGATCCTCAGCTGGTGTTCTTTATTGGGGAAATAATATATGTACCAAGAAACATTTCAAAAGGGATTCTATTGAAAATATACATTCTGCAGACCTTCTATGAATGTTGGGCCCACTACAGGAATAAATATACCAGACCTCTTAAATTCCTTCCATATATTGATGACGTTATTTCGGCCATACAGCGTCATATAAAAGACATTTTAATTTGTAGGTATCCTGGAAGTCACAGATTGATGGAATCCTCGAGGATTTCTATATATAGAAGGATTTTTATAGACGAAATACATTTTCGAGGTTATCTATGGGATCTTACTCCACCTCAAGCCACCTCAAATTCTGCTATAGATTAATGATATCCTCGAGCTTTACCAAACATAGTTGTTTTGTTCGGAAGACCTTCATGAGGCTTATCCATAGATAGAGGGCCATTTCTGGGTATTTTACACACAGAATAACTTCTTGGGGCCCTCTTTACAGAGTATAACTGGAGAGAGCAGACGTTTTCTGTAGATAGAAAATCTGCTTGATGTCTTCCGTATATTGATGACCTTCGCAAAGTTATTTCAGATATGCCGAAAATGTCCTTAAAGTCTTCTATAGACAGAGAATCTGATCGGGGTCTTCTAATGACAAATAAATATGCATTCTGTAGACAAACGACCTACTTGCAGTTTTCAGAATATCTACTAGAGACTCTCAAATTGAATACCAGTTCGATGTATTCTATAATTAGTATACTAGCTCCTCTTCTAGCTCTTCTATAGACAGAAGGTCTGTTACAATACCTCTGGGAGATCTACAAACAAATGGCACATGAATTGCAGATCTCCTGTTCTAAAATCAGGGGATCGGCTCTAGTTTTCATATAAGCAAAAGATTTCCTTTAAGTTTTCTATAGACAGAACATCTGATCAACGTCTTCTTACAATCGATACACTATTCAAGACATTCTATAGACAAAAGTCCTCCTCGAAATCCTCCTCAGAATATTGTCAAGGAGCTCTTTGTAGACGTTTTCTGTAGATACATGTGGCCTTCTATAAATTTAAGACCATCTGAAGGTTTTCTATCAGCAATCTGTGTAGGACCTCCACCAGCTCTTTTATAGGCAGAGGGCCTACTCCTTCAATGATAAAATGACGTTCTTTCATAGACACATGAACGGCCCACGGTCGTTAAAAAAATCTCTTCTCAAAAAGTTATTTTATAAATAGAAGATCTGCGGGATCTCACTGGGACTCACTGTCCTGCTGCCCTATACAGACTCAATGGCTTGCTCATCAGAAAAGCCGGGGACTTTTAGCTCGTCGATATAAACACCCTGGCGGACCACAGTCTCAAAGCATTCAACAAGTCTATATAGAATATCGCACCCACCCTTCAATTCTTAAGGCATCCTCGAGCATAAACTCGCCTATAAAAACTCCCTGAATTCCACATTATATGAGCTTCAGCTTAATTTTAAAGACTCCCTGAGCTTCAGCTCTTCTATAAAGGCTTTCTGAGCTTTAGCTTGTCTCCCTAAGCTTCAGATCGTCTATAAAGACTCCCTGAACTTAAGCTCGTCAATAAAGACACCCTGACCCTTAAACAAATGACACATGAATTGCAGATCTCCTGTTCTAAAAGCAGGGGATCTGCTCGAGTTTTCATATAATCAAAAGATTTCCTGTAAGTTTTCTATAGACAGAACATCTGATCGACGTCTTCTTACAATCGATACACTATTCAAGACATTCTATAGACAAAAGTCCTCCTCGAAATTCTCCTCAGAAGGAGCTCTTTGTAGAAGTTTTCTGTAGATAGATAACCTACATGAGGCCTTCTATAAATTTAAGACCAACTGAAGGTGTTCTATGAACAGCAATCTGTCTAGGACCTCCTCTAGCTCTTTTATAGGCAGAGGGCCTACTGGTGTTCAGCATGGAAACCTTCAATGAACAAATGACATTCTTTCATAGGCAAATGAACGGCCCACGGTCGTTAAAAAACAAAAATTTCTTTTCAAAAAAACTGTCCTGTTGCCCTATACAGACTCAACCCTCTGGCGGTCTATAAACATTCCATGGTCCTTCAGTTCGTATATAAATACTTCAGTTCGTATATAAATACTCTCTTACCCTTAAGCTGATCTATAAAAACTCACTGGTTCTTGATCTCGCCCATAAAGGCTCCCTGAACTCCTGCTCGTCTATAAGGACTATAAATACTCCCTGACCCTTAAGCTGGTCTATAAAGACTCCCCGTTTCTTGAGCTCGTCTTCAAAGACTCCCTCGTATATAGAGACTTACTGAGCTCATGGTCTATAAAAATTCCCTGAGCTGCAAATCGTCTACAAAGAATTCCTGAGCTTCAGATCGCCCATAAAGACTCTCCGAATCTTAAGCTAGTCCATAAAGATTCCCTTGTCCTTCAGTCCGTCTATAAGATCTCTATGACACTTAAGCTGGTCTATAAAGACTCCCTGGTTCTTGAGCTAGTCTTTAAAGACTCCCTTGCCCCTCAGCTCGTCTATAAAGACTGCCTGAACTCATGCACGATTATAACACTACCTGAGCCCATGCTCGTCTATAAAAACTGCCTGAACTTCTGCACGATTATAAGACTATCTCAGCCCATACTCGTCTATATAGACTCCCTGCTACTTGATATCGTCTTTAAAACCTCCCTTCCCACCGTAGTTCGCCTATAAGGACTCTCTTCCCACCGTAGTTCGCCTATAAAGACTGCTTGAGCTCATGCTCGTCCATAAAGTCTTCCTGATCGTCTCCCAGGTCGTCCATAAAAACTCTCCGACCATTAAACTAGTCCGTCTATAAGAACTCTCTGGCCCTTATGCTGGTCTATAAAGACTCCCAGGTTCTTGAGATCGTAATTAAAGACTTCCTTGCCCTTCAACTCGTCTAAAAAGACTGCCTGGACTCCTGCTCGATTATAAGACTACCTGATCGCATGCTCGTCTATCGATCGTCCATAAAGACCCTCTGAGCTCCAGATCGCCTACAAGGAGTCCCTGAGTTTAAGATCAACCAACTCTAGAGCTTCAGGTTGGCCATAAAAACTCTCCGACCCTTAAGCTAGTCCGTCTATAAGAACTCTCTGGTCCTTAAGCTGGCCCATAAAGACTCCCTGGTTCTTGATCTTCTACCTGATCCCATGCTCGTCTATCGATCGTCCATAAAGACCCTCTGAGCTTCAGATCGCCTACAAAGAGTCCCTGAGTTTCAGATCAACCATAAAGACTATTGAGCTTCAGGTTGTCCATAAAAACTCTCCGACCCTTAAGCAAGTCCGTCTCTAAGAACTCTCTGGCCCTTAAGCTGGTCTATAAAGACTCCCAGGTTCTTGATCTTCTTTTTTAAAGACTACCTTGCCTTCATATAAATACTCCCTGAAATCCTGCTCGATTATAAGACTACCTGAGCACATACTTATCCATAAAGACTTCCTATGCTTTAGATCGTCCATAAAGACTCCCGTTTTTAAAGACTCCCTTCCCACCTTAGCTCGTATACAAAGACTCCCTGAGCTCATGGTCGTCCATAAAGACTCCCTTATCCCTAAGCTAGTCTATAAAGACTCCCTGTGCTTCAGATCGTCCATAAAACCTCTCCGACCCTTAATCTGGTCTATAAAGATTCCGTGGTCCTTGAGCTCGTCCTTAAAGACCCCTGAACTCCTGGTCTTTAAAAAACTCCCTGGGGTCATGCTGGTCTATAAAGAGTGCTTCAGATCGTCAATAAAGCGTTCCTGAGGTCCTGCTAATTTGTAAGGAGTCACTGAGCTCCTGCTAGTCTGTAAGGAGTTTCTGAACTCATGCTCGTCTATATTGTGTCTCCCAGAGCCACAGCTTGTCTATAAGGGCTCCCAGAGCTACAGCTCGTATATAAAGACTCCCTGAGATTCAGTCCGTCTATAAAGTTCAGCTCGTCTCAAAAACTAATTTCATTGGCAACCCTACAATTTACATATAGAGTAATACAAACAGCTCAATTAATTAAATTGTACATACATACATATGTGTACTACTATATACATGTATGTCTGATATGATCCGATTTCATTTGGTTCTGTGTTTTTTTTAAACACAATCACTAAACATTGCGTGGGGACAAATAAACAGCAGGGCGGTTTTTTATTATCTTTTTTATGTTACTTGATTTTTAGTTGTGTATAATTTAAATACTCCAAAAAAAACATTGATTTTGATTATTGTTAATTGTGTGTATAGACCAGCAGACAGTTCAGTGGCGTTAATACACACAACGGACATTGTCGACCGCACAGGTGAGTGACGACGGTAAGTAAACCACCATGTTATAGCCAAATGAATTTAATTGATCTATTAACACCTATAGAGCCGATGGTGGGGGCGGTGGAATTCTCTAATCATCAAGTGTCAATGTGGTCTGTTCTGTTCTGGTCTGTTTTTTTTTTTTGATGCGATAAAAGTGGCGTTTAATGTGTGATAGTGAGTGTGTCTGCTTTTTGCATGATTTTGGATAACAATAAAAAAGTGTTTGAACAACAACAATTATACCGCCATTCACACACTTTTTTTTTCGTGAACAATATGTTCAAACAAAATATCGACGATTAATTACACGTGCTTACAAAAGATAACAACTTTTTACGACCTTCATGTTGGTATTTGGTGGTGGTCGACGGCAGCAAGAGTTTTCATGGACGACACAATGGGAATTTTCTACAGACGGCATTGAATTAGGGTTATTAACCTTATATGGAAGTTCACATGTGCTAGCATTGTATCAATTGTGATTTCCAGAATTATATTATTTGAATGACCCTATTTCATTATTTATGCGGGAGCGGGGTCATGGGGTCTTATATTAAAAGATATTGAGAGCTTTTAAATAGGACTCACCAAAGTTATCTTATCAGTAAAGACCCCCTCAGT
Source organism: Musca vetustissima (assembly GCF_032173495.1). NCBI lineage: Eukaryota > Metazoa > Arthropoda > Insecta > Diptera > Muscidae > Musca > Musca vetustissima. Next base: position 86,761 of record NW_026878301.1, on the reverse strand, counting down.
TTCGTCTATAAAGATTGTGATTTAGCACTTCTCTGTTTTAACTCGTTTATAAAGAATAGCTGAGCTCCAGCCCGTCTGCAAATATTCGCTGACATTCAGCTAGTCTAAAAAAACTACCTTTTCCAGAAAGACTTCTTGCGCTTTAGTTCGTATATTAAGGTCCTTCAGCTCTGTGCTGTGCTTCACCTTTTCTGCAAATAGCCCCAGAACTTCACATTGTCCACAAAGACCCCCTGGCCCTTCAACTCGTCCAAAAGGTTCCCTGGGCTTCATCTTGTCAACAATGACATTCTGTTCTTCAATTCATTTATATAGACTCCTAGAGCTTCACCTTGTTTATAAAGACACTCTGAAGTTCAGTTAGTCATGAGGAGCTCCAGCTCGCCTATAAAGACTCCCTGAGCTTCAGAATGTCTATATTCTACTTATAATCCAGCTCGTATATAAATTCTCCCTGAGCTTAATTTCGTCTATAAAAATCCCCTGAACTTCGGTTAGTCTATAAAGACTGTCCCTGTCGTCTACAAAGAGTCCCTGAGTTTCTGATCGTCCATAAAAACTCTCCGACCCTTAAGCTAGCCCATAAAGATACCCTGGCCCTTCAGTCCCTCTATAAGAACTCTCAGGACTCACTGGTTCTTGATCTCGCCCATAAAGGCTCCCTGAACTCCTGCTCGTCTATAAGGACTATAAATACTCCCTGACCCTTAAGCTGGTCTATAAAGACTCCCCGTTTCTTGAGCTCGTCTTCAAAGACTCCCTCGTATATAGAGACTTACTGAGCTCATGGTCTATAAAAATTCCCTGAGCTGCAAATCGTCTACAAAGAATTCCTGAGCTTCAGATCGCCCATAAAGACTCTCCGAATCTTAAGCTAGTCCATAAAGATTCCCTTGTCCTTCAGTCCGTCTATAAGATCTCTATGACACTTAAGCTGGTCTATAAAGACTCCCTGGTTCTTGAGCTAGTCTTTAAAGACTCCCTTGCCCCTCAGCTCGTCTATAAAGACTGCCTGAACTCATGCACGATTATAACACTACCTGAGCCCATGCTCGTCTATAAAAACTGCCTGAACTTCTGCACGATTATAAGACTATCTCAGCCCATACTCGTCTATATAGACTCCCTGCTACTTGATATCGTCTTTAAAACCTCCCTTCCCACCGTAGTTCGCCTATAAGGACTCTCTTCCCACCGTAGTTCGCCTATAAAGACTGCTTGAGCTCATGCTCGTCCATAAAGTCTTCCTGATCGTCTCCCAGGTCGTCCATAAAAACTCTCCGACCATTAAACTAGTCCGTCTATAAGAACTCTCTGGCCCTTATGCTGGTCTATAAAGACTCCCAGGTTCTTGAGATCGTAATTAAAGACTTCCTTGCCCTTCAACTCGTCTAAAAAGACTGCCTGGACTCCTGCTCGATTATAAGACTACCTGATCGCATGCTCGTCTATCGATCGTCCATAAAGACCCTCTGAGCTCCAGATCGCCTACAAGGAGTCCCTGAGTTTAAGATCAACCAACTCTAGAGCTTCAGGTTGGCCATAAAAACTCTCCGACCCTTAAGCTAGTCCGTCTATAAGAACTCTCTGGTCCTTAAGCTGGCCCATAAAGACTCCCTGGTTCTTGATCTTCTACCTGATCCCATGCTCGTCTATCGATCGTCCATAAAGACCCTCTGAGCTTCAGATCGCCTACAAAGAGTCCCTGAGTTTCAGATCAACCATAAAGACTATTGAGCTTCAGGTTGTCCATAAAAACTCTCCGACCCTTAAGCAAGTCCGTCTCTAAGAACTCTCTGGCCCTTAAGCTGGTCTATAAAGACTCCCAGGTTCTTGATCTTCTTTTTTAAAGACTACCTTGCCTTCATATAAATACTCCCTGAAATCCTGCTCGATTATAAGACTACCTGAGCACATACTTATCCATAAAGACTTCCTATGCTTTAGATCGTCCATAAAGACTCCCGTTTTTAAAGACTCCCTTCCCACCTTAGCTCGTATACAAAGACTCCCTGAGCTCATGGTCGTCCATAAAGACTCCCTTATCCCTAAGCTAGTCTATAAAGACTCCCTGTGCTTCAGATCGTCCATAAAACCTCTCCGACCCTTAATCTGGTCTATAAAGATTCCGTGGTCCTTGAGCTCGTCCTTAAAGACCCCTGAACTCCTGGTCTTTAAAAAACTCCCTGGGGTCATGCTGGTCTATAAAGAGTGCTTCAGATCGTCAATAAAGCGTTCCTGAGGTCCTGCTAATTTGTAAGGAGTCACTGAGCTCCTGCTAGTCTGTAAGGAGTTTCTGAACTCATGCTCGTCTATATTGTGTCTCCCAGAGCCACAGCTTGTCTATAAGGGCTCCCAGAGCTACAGCTCGTATATAAAGACTCCCTGAGATTCAGTCCGTCTATAAAGTTCAGCTCGTCTCAAAAACTAATTTCATTGGCAACCCTACAATTTACATATAGAGTAATACAAACAGCTCAATTAATTAAATTGTACATACATACATATGTGTACTACTATATACATGTATGTCTGATATGATCCGATTTCATTTGGTTCTGTGTTTTTTTTAAACACAATCACTAAACATTGCGTGGGGACAAATAAACAGCAGGGCGGTTTTTTATTATCTTTTTTATGTTACTTGATTTTTAGTTGTGTATAATTTAAATACTCCAAAAAAAACATTGATTTTGATTATTGTTAATTGTGTGTATAGACCAGCAGACAGTTCAGTGGCGTTAATACACACAACGGACATTGTCGACCGCACAGGTGAGTGACGACGGTAAGTAAACCACCATGTTATAGCCAAATGAATTTAATTGATCTATTAACACCTATAGAGCCGATGGTGGGGGCGGTGGAATTCTCTAATCATCAAGTGTCAATGTGGTCTGTTCTGTTCTGGTCTGTTTTTTTTTTTTTTGATGCGATAAAAGTGGCGTTTAATGTGTGATAGTGAGTGTGTCTGCTTTTTGCATGATTTTGGATAACAATAAAAAAGTGTTTGAACAACAACAATTATACCGCCATTCACACACTTTTTTTTTCGTGAACAATATGTTCAAACAAAATATCGACGATTAATTACACGTGCTTACAAAAGATAACAACTTTTTACGACCTTCATGTTGGTATTTGGTGGTGGTCGACGGCAGCAAGAGTTTTCATGGACGACACAATGGGAATTTTCTACAGACGGCATTGAATTAGGGTTATTAACCTTATATGGAAGTTCACATGTGCTAGCATTGTATCAATTGTGATTTCCAGAATTATATTATTTGAATGACCCTATTTCATTATTTATGCGGGAGCGGGGTCATGGGGTCTTATATTAAAAGATATTGAGAGCTTTTAAATAGGACTCACCAAAGTTATCTTATCAGTAAAGACCCCCTCAGTTTCGTCTATAAAGATTGTGATTTAGCACTTCTCTGTTTTAACTCGTTTATAAAGAATAGCTGAGCTCCAGCCCGTCTGCAAATATTCGCTGACATTCAGCTAGTCTAAAAAAACTACCTTTTCCAGAAAGACTTCTTGCGCTTTAGTTCGTATATTAAGGTCCTTCAGCTCTGTGCTGTGCTTCACCTTTTCTGCAAATAGCCCCAGAACTTCACATTGTCCACAAAGACCCCCTGGCCCTTCAACTCGTCCAAAAGGTTCCCTGGGCTTCATCTTGTCAACAATGACATTCTGTTCTTCAATTCATTTATATAGACTCCTAGAGCTTCACCTTGTTTATAAAGACACTCTGAAGTTCAGTTAGTCATGAGGAGCTCCAGCTCGCCTATAAAGACTCCCTGAGCTTCAGAATGTCTATATTCTACTTATAATCCAGCTCGTATATAAATTCTCCCTGAGCTTAATTTCGTCTATAAAAATCCCCTGAACTTCGGTTAGTCTATAAAGACTGTCCCTGTCGTCTACAAAGAGTCCCTGAGTTTCTGATCGTCCATAAAAACTCTCCGACCCTTAAGCTAGCCCATAAAGATACCCTGGCCCTTCAGTCCCTCTATAAGAACTCTCAGGACCTTAATCTGGTCTATAAAGACTCCCTGGTTCTTGAGCTCGTCTTTAAAGACTCCCTTGCCCTTAATTTCGTCTATAAAGACTGCCTGAACTCCTTCAGATAGTCTATAGATTATACTTATAATCCAGCTCGTATATAAATACTCCCTGAGCTTAATTTCGTCTATAAAGACCCCCTAAACTTCGGTTAGTCTATAAAGATTGTCCCTGTCGTCTACAAAGAGTCCTGAGTTTCTGATCGTCCATAAAAACTCTCCGACCCTTAAGCTACCCTGACCCTTCAGTCCATCTATGAGAACTCTCTGGCCCTTTATCTGTTCTATACAGACTCCCTGGTTCTTGAGCTCGTCTTTAAAGACTCCCTGCTCGATTATAACACTACCTGATCCCATACTCGTCTCTAAAGATTCCCCTGCTTCAGATCGTCCATAAAGACTCTCTGACCCTTAATCTCGTATATAAAGAGCTCGTCTTTACAGACTGCCTAAGATCAATCTCGTCCATAAAGACTCCCTGATTCCTGAGCTAGTCTATAAAGGGTCCCTGGTCCTTCAGTCCATCTTTAAAAACTCTCTGTCCCTATGCTGGTCTATAAAGACTCCCCGGTTCTTGATCTCGTCTTATTCGTATTTAAAGACACCCTGAGCTCCTGCTTGTCTGTAGAGTACCTGAACTCATGCTATAAAGACTCTCTGAGCTCATGCTCGTCTGTAAAGAGTCCGAGAGCTCATGCTAGTCTATAAAGACTCCCTGAACTACAAAACTCCCTGAACTTCAGATTGTCTACAAAGACTCCGTGAACTTCGGATCGTCTACAAAGAAAAACTTAGCTCACCTAATTTCGTCTATAAAGACCCCCTGAACTTCAGTTCGTCTAAAAAGACTGTCTGGTCTATGAAGAATACCTAAGCTATATATCTTCCATAAAGTCTCCCTGACCTTCAGATCGTTTATAAAGACTCTCTGAGCTTTAACTCTTCTATAAAGATTCCCCGAGCTTCAGCTCTTCCTTACCGACTTCACCTGGTTTTAAAAAACTCCCTGAGTTTCAACTTGTTTACAAAACCTCCTTGAGAGATCTATAACCAAAAAACTACTCCTCAAGATTTTAAATATACAGGTGACATTCTAGAGGTTTCCTAAATACAGAAGAACTGCTCAATGTATTCTGTAAACAGAAGACCTCCTCGAACTTTCTCCTAGACTCTATAATTCTTCAGCGTGCCTATAAAGAATCCCCGTCCCTAAACTCTTTCCAGTTTCAACTTATGATGTGCGGGAATAAAAATATGTCATTGGGTGCCAAGTCAGGGCTGTATGATAGATGATCCATAAATTCCTCTCAATTTTAGGTGCTATGGTGCTGGACATATTTTCCAACCGAAATAACTGTAATTTGATAAAGGAAAACGTCCCACTTTCGGGTTTTTGATAGGTTCATATATTGCATAGCCACCATATTTCTATGTCTTGACATAGCCCCTATACATTAGTCACACCTATTTCCTGTTTTTTGATGTTTTTTTTTTTTATAAAGATTCCACCCCACCATAGTATGAAGGTTATATTATGTTTGTGTTTCCGCCTGTAACTCATCGAATAATAATGTCCGACCCCATAGCGCACATAAATTCTTGAACAGGGTAAAATTCTAAGACGATCTAGCCATGCCCGTCTGCCCGTCCGTTTATTGTAATCACGCTATCTTTGTATGGAACTGATATAGGATGTTGAAATTTTGGATATAGTCACCTTTTGTCTGCAGGTAGGTCAAGTTCGAAGATAAACTATATCGGTCCACGTTTAGGCATTGCCTCCAAAACTTTGGTATTTTTGGGATTTGAACGCGTCTTTCAACAAAATAAGAAGTAATTTGACTTTTTGTGTTCTTATTAGGTACCAAATCTCCCTACGAAAAATAATAAATTTGGGTCCACAATACTCTCCAATTTTCGGTATGTTGAGGATTTTTGGATATGTATTTCAAAAATATTGACTGTAATTTGGTATTTTGGGCTCTCATTGGGTAAAAAAAATCGGTTCAAATTTAGATATAGCCCCCATATATATATATATATATATATATATTTTCGTCCGATGTAATGTAAATGGTGCACCAAAGTCCCTATATGTCTTTCGATTTGCATGAAATTTGGCATATCGTACTGAATTAAGTCCAGAATAATGTGTGCTGAGTTTCGAGAAAATCAGTTCAGATTTCGATATAGCTCCCATATATATTTTTGTCCGATTTATAGTAAATGGTGCATCAAAGTCCCTATATGTCTTTCGATTTGCACGAAATTTGGCATAACGTACTGAATTAAGTCTAGAATAATGTGTGCTGAGTTTCGAGAAAATCGGTTCAGATTTCGATATAGCTCCCATATATATTTTTGTCCGATTTATAGTAAATGGTGCACCAAAGTCCCTATATGTTTTTCGATTTGCACGAAATTTGGCATTACGTACTGAATTAAGTCCAGAATAATGTGTGCTGAGTTTCGAGAAAATCGGTTCAGATTTAGATATAGCTCCCATATATATATTTTCGCCCGATGTAATGTAAATGGTGCACTAAAGTCCTTATATGTCTTTCGATTTGCACGAAATTTGGCATAACGTACTGAATTACATCTCGAATGATGTGTGCTGAGTTTCGAGAAAATCGGTCCAGATTTCGATATAGCTCCCATATATATTTTCATCCGATTTAAGGTAATTGGTGCACTAAAGACCCTATATATCTTTCGATTTGCACGAAATTTGGCATAACGTACTGAATTAAGTCTAGAATAATGTGTGCTGAGTTTGGAGAAAATCGGTTCAGATTTCGATATAGCTCCCATATATATTTTGTCCGATTTATAGTTAATGGTGCACCAAAGACCCTATATATCTTTCGATTTGCACGAAATTTGGCATAACGTACTGAATTAAGTCTAGAATAATGTGTGCTGAGTTTGGAGAAAATCGGTTCAGATTTCGATATAGCTCCCATATATATTTTTGTCCGATTTATAGCAAATGGTGCACCAAAGACCCTATATATATTTCGATTTGCACGAAATTTGGCATAACATACTGAATTAAGTCTAGAATAATGTGTGCTGAGTTTCGAGAAAATCGGTTCAGATTTCGATATAGCTCCCATATATATTTTCATCCGATTTATGGTAAATGGTGTACCAAAGTCCCTATATATCTTTCGATTTGCACGATATTTGGCATAACGATATAGTTCCCATATATATTTTTGTCTGATTTAAGGTAAATAGTGTACCAACAAAGTCCCTATATATCTTTCGATTTGCACGAAATTTGGCATAGCGTACGGAATTAAATCTAGAATGATGTGTGTTAAGTTTCGTGAAAATCGGTTCAGATTTAGCTATGGCTCCCATATATATTTTCGTCCGATTTAAGGTAAATGGTGTACCAAAGTCCATATATATCTTTCGATTTGCACGAAATTTGGCATAGCGTACTGAATTAAATCTAGAATGATGTGTGCTGAGTTTCGTGAAAAGCGGTTCAGATTTAGCTATGGCTCCCATATATATTTTTGTCTGATTTAAGGTAATTGGTGCACCAAAGACCCTATATATCTTTCGATTTGCACGAAATTTGGCATAGCGTACTGAATTAAATCTAGAATGATGTGTGTTAAGTTTCGTGAAAATCGGTTCAGATTTAGCTATGGCTCCCATATATATTTTCGTCCGATTTAAGGTAAATGGTGTACCAAAGTCCCTATATATCTTTCGATTTGCACGAAATTTGGCATAACGTACAGAATTAAGTCTAGAATAATGTGTGCTGAGTTTCGAGAAAATCGGTTCAGATTTCGATATAGCTTCCATATATATTTTTGTCCGATTTAAGGTAATTGGTGCACTAAAGACCCTATATATCTTTCGATTTGCACGAAATTTGGCATAACGTACTGAATTAAGTCTAGAATAATGTGTGCTGAGTTTGGAGAAAATCGGTTCAGATTTCGATATAGCTCCCATATATATTTTGTCCGATTTATAGTTAATGGTGCACCAAAGACCCTATATATCTTTCGATTTGCACGAAATTTGGCATAACGTACTGAATTAAGTCTAGAATAATGTGTGCTGAGTTTGGAGAAAATCGGTTCAGATTTCGATATAGCTCCCATATATATTTTTGTCCGATTTATAGCAAATGGTGCACCAAAGACCCTATATGGGCAATATTGCCAATTTTTTAATATTCCATTTTCAAAAAATCAGCGTTTTTGTTTTTGTGGTACATCAATGATTTTTGGTACACATATAGAGAAAAATGTTCTGACTCCGAAACCGTTCGCGATCAAATTTTTGGTTGATGCGCGCAAAAGTTATCGAGGTTTTAATTTTGGGCATAAGAAAAAAATCTTAAAATTACGCCGTTTATTATATTGACCAAAAACGTTCATATATGTCTTCCTCCGTAAAATAAGAATATGAAAATATTATAATAATCGCGATAAAGTTGCACATATTCGCGAAATATGAGAAAAATAAAAAAATATAGCAGATGACATCAATATTTTCATTATATTAATGACATACACACACCTAAAAATTAATTTAAAAATATCTACATAATCTAAACACCATGATGAATCAGTAGCGGTTTCTAAATCACAGCGACAACAAAACAAGATATTGAGGAAAAATATTTGTTTTTGGTTCGAAAAAATAATGTCATCATATTTATTTTTTTAATTGTATACAAGAAATTTCAGAAAAAAAAAAATGTTGGGGTTATTCTGCTATTTTACCCGGATTTCGCCGAAAAATTGACATATATAATTATAATCTTTTTTTGTGTATAAGTATACGCCTTGCGGATTATATCAAGACCCTTCCGATAAATCTTAAGGTTCTAAAAATAGGAATATATCTTAAAATAAAATAATATTATGAAATATACATTTTAAATTGCGTGTAAATCGCGTAATTCTCGAAATCATTTGATGCGCATGCGGTTTCCAGGAAGTACTGAAGTTTATTTTCCATCCCATATATATTTTGCGAAATTTCATTTGACGGCTAAGATGTGCCACACGTTACATTGAAGTACCCAAAAAATCGTAAAACGCGAATAATTTCCGAAAACTCCATATGTCATTAACGCGCATCCGATTTCGGTGTGCACCCTAAAAAAATACATCGATCTATACCATTTCAATGTGGTCCATTAAGAACCATGGATGTGCCATCACAATCTATTTTTGAGATAAATTGCGTACATCTCTCTTTCGGCTGAAGTTTTTAAAGTTCTCTTTTCGAAAAAGATCAAAATCCGTATGAGGTCATTTATTGAAGCGGAAATGATACACAGAAAACGCAAATAAATCCGCGATATTTTCAAAAACATTTTTTGCCAAATTTCGTGTTTTTGGAAGGCCAGTTCCCGCCGTTCTAGTAGATGGATTTTCACGAAGAAGATTTTATATCATCCGAAACGGAAAAAACCTTATTGATCGCGGGTACCCATATCATTCAGTTGACAGATCTAAAAATTTGGCCCGAAAAATAGGTTTTTTAGAAATTTGATCGCACAAAATTCGCACCTTCGGATGAGTATTACTCTGAAGCTGTGCATGCTACATACACAAAATACATATCAAATTACGCAGATTCGCGACTACAATAATCGTATAATCGATTTTTAGAAATTCCTGTTCGCGTATTAATGCTAGAACTAAAATTCAAAAAACACTCAAAATCGAGCTTCAAAATGTCAGCATCATTTAAAGGTAGATGCAGTTAAAATTTTGAAAAATGATACATAAGGGGCGTAGTCCCCATTTTGTTGGCTTCTAGTTTTATTTTGACACGAAGGCCGTGCAATGAGTGGCTTAGTCACAAATCGATAGAGAACATAAAAAAACTGGTTCGCCTCAACCTGTTTTTACACATTTTTTTACATTAAAGTAGACACAGCTTCCACCAAAATAAAGTTTGAAGGTCAATATCATGAACAGTTTGCAACGACAGATCAATTAACCCAAAACTATTCACTTTTTTCATATACTTAAGTAGTTCCCGAGTTATAAAGGTGTGAACCTCCGCTTCAGCTATGTTAAAAAATTGGCAATATTGCCCATATATATTTCGATTTGCACGAAATTTGGCATAACATACTGAATTAAGTCTAGAATAATGTGTGCTGAGTTTCGAGAAAATCGGTTCAGATTTCGATATAGCTCCCATATATATTTTCATCCGATTTATGGTAAATGGTGTACCAAAGTCCCTATATATCTTTCGATTTGCACGATATTTGGCATAACGTACGGAATTAAGTCTAGAATAATGTGTGCTGAGTTTCGAGAAAATCGGTTCAGATTTCGATATAGTTCCCATATATATTTTTGTCTGATTTAAGGTAAATAGTGTACCAACAAAGTCCCTATATATCTTTCGATTTGCACGAAATTTGGCATAACGTACAGAATTAAGTCTAGAATAATGTGTGCTGAGTTTCGAGAAAATCGGTTCAGATTTCGATATAGCTTCCATATATATTTTTGTCCGAAGTCTTTCGATTTGCACGAAATTTGGCATAGCGTACTGAATTGAATCTAGAATGATGTGTGTTAAGTTTCTTGAAAATCGGTTCCGATTTAGATATAGCTCCTATATATATTTTCGTCCGATTTAAGGTACACGTCCCTATATATCTTTCGATTTGCACGAAATTTGTCACAACGTAATGAATTAGGTCTCGAATGATGTGAGTGAAGTTTCCTGAAAATTAATACTGCTTCACTGTAGACTAGTGTTATTTATTTTCAGTAAAAACAAATCATCAATTGCTTGTATTTAGCGCGAGCGATAATAATTGTTATTGTTTTCTGGCTGTCTTGTTTTTAGTTTTTTTTTTCGCGCCAATTCCCTGCCATTTCTTTTCTCAAACTCACCTCCCTCCCGGCCCACCAAAACCATCGCACTCACACACACACACGGAGCCTCGCACACATTTCGAAAACATTTATAAATATTTGAATTTCCGACGCGTACCAAACATTAAACTTCCGAATTCGCAAGCAGAAACAGTTTCTTCGTCAGTCGCCAGTCAGTTGATGCGGCGTCACACTGTGTTCAGCGCAAAAACGTAGTAGAAGAAGAAGAAGCATTCATAGCGATTTAATAAACACTTTTGTGCGGTGCGGTTTTCTATCCAGTTTGTGCCTTATAGCCAGTCAGTCAGCCAATAACGCTGCTAACTAGACTTGAATTTAAATCCGATTTGTTTTATTTTATTTATTTTTAATCCGATACTGTTTTTTGCATTTATCAATCAATATTAAATACATTGTGTTGTTTTTTTTTTGCAATTGTTTTAAACTTATTTATTTAAATAATAATTATGAGTGTGTGAATTGAAAAAATAAATCAAATAACAATAATGAAATATTTGAATAGCCACAAAAGAATGTAACGGAAAAACTTGCCAAATAAATGCCAAAACTAATCTTGCCACAAAAACAACAACAACAAAAGTTCCTAATATCACAATTTGTTTATGCAAATTAAAATTAAACACCACCAGAAAAAAAGTTCCTAACCTTGACTCTCGTTCAACAAGTTAACGACTTCAAGCCAACACTCAAACACCTTCTGGCCAACCAGCAGAAAAAATTAGAAAAAAAAATATTTTTATTGAAATATTGTTTAGAAAAATATTTTATGTTTATCCAAAAATAGACAAATTTGCACATTAACAAAAAAATCAAAACAATAACAACAACAACCCCTCCTGCAAAAAAAAAAATACAACAAATTACTTAACATGACAGCTCTGGGCTTAGTTCTGTTATCGATGATGGGTAAGTCTTCATATTTTTCTTTTTTTGTATTCATTGTTCTTTTGTGAGACTTCAAAACCACCCCCCCCCCTCCCCCTCCTTATCAATTTCAAATTCCTGACTAGAAAAGGCAACAATTCCCCCCTTTTCATTTCCCCAACCCCTGATGTTATTTCTTGTCTTGTTTTTTTTTGTGAATGAAGTAGACCGACATCAACAACTGTTGACAGCCGCACTTGTTTTGTAAAAAATAAATACCATTGACAACAACAACAGTAGCAAATATAAAAAATATACAACAACAACAAGTAACACATTGCATTTTTGTAGTAATTGAACCATGTTTTACATAGCTACGTCATTCGTTGATTAATTGACTGATTAAATGTCAATAGTGGGCAGATGCGAAACTAATCCGACAATGGGCCTTTATCGAGGGCCTTTTTAAAGTTTGTTGCACTCTGGCAAATGTGTCTCGTTTTCAATGGGAATGCACGATGGAACTCTCATTCCATTCTAGCTCTTCTTGCGTTTATTCTGATGCCTGAATAACAGGTTGCTTAAAATTTGTTCGATCAATACTTACTCATGGTCAGAACATTGGTTCAGTAGTTAGTTGTTTCGCACTGAAGATTTCGAAGAATTGCATGTGGCTCTGAATGAATGAAGCTTTTGACGACTTATATATATATATTCCTGTCGTATTCCTCTTCTCCAATGATAACATGAATATTAAACTGTGTTAAAGTACATATCTGCATACTGAGACTCAAAAAATGTCAAAAATAATATTTTAAATTTTTTACTTTTTTCCCTACGCAACTATGTTGTAAGGGTGTTATAGCTTTGTGTAGCTCCAAGAGTTTGCAATGCCACGAAATATTGATCCTAGAGTATCAATTAAGTATACTGATCATATCTCGACTAGCTGAGTTCATCTTGACATGTGTGTTCGTCGATCACACCATTATAATATGTAAGCACGTCACAGGTCACAGTTATGGACTAATCGCCACGAAATTTGGCATGTTTGACGAGTTCTGGTCTATGAAGGTAATGATCGATTAATATTTAGGGGATGAAATGGACCAACAACTCTATTTTTTATACCCTTCACCACACTGTGGTACAGGGTATTATGTCTTTGTGCATATGTTTGTAACAGGCAAAAGGAAACGAGATAGACACATGGTTCCTTTTGAGAATATGCATAGAATCACTTTCTAAGTCGATTTATGCATGTCCGTCCGTCTGTCTGTCCATGTTAAATTGTAAACAAAGTACAGGTCGCATTTATGATACGAATTGGATGAAATTAGGCATAGGTCACTTATTCGGCCCAAGGACGAACCCTATTGAAATTGGGAAAAATCGGTTCAGATTTAGATATAGCTCCCATATATATTTTCGTCCGATTTAAGGTAAATGCGGCACCAAAGTCCCTCTATATATTTCGATTAGCATGAAATTTGGCATAGAGTACTGAATTAGGTGCAGAATGATGTGTGCCCAGTTTCAAGAAAATCGGTTCAGATTCAGATATAGGTCCTATATATAGGTTCATCCGATTTAAGGTAAATGGTGCACCAAAGTCCCTATATATCATTCGATTTGCACGTAATTTGGCATAGAATACTGAATTAGGCCCAGAATGATGTGTGCCGAGTTTCGAGATAATTGGTTAAGATTTAGATATAGCTCCCATATATAATTTCGTCCGATTTAAGGTAAATGGTGCACCAAAGTCCCTGTATATCATTCGATATGCACGAAATTTGGCATAGAGTACTGAATTAGGTCCAGAATGATGTGTGCAAAGTTTCGTGAAAATCGGTTCAGATTTAGATATATCTCCCATATATATTTTCGTCCGATTTAAGGTAAATGGTATGCCAAAGTCCCTCTATATCGTTCGATTAGCATGAAATTTGGCATATATTACTGAATTAGGTGCAGAATGATGTGTGCCCAGTTTCAAGAAAATCGGTTCAGATTTAGATATAGGTCCTATATATAGGTTCATCCGATTTAAGGTAAATGGTGCACCAAAGTCCCTATATATCATTCGATTTGCACGAAATTTGGCATAGAGTACTGAATTAGGTCCAGAATGATGTGTGCCAAGTTTCGAGATAATTGGTTAAGATTTAGATATAGCTCCCATATATGGTTTCGTCCGATTTAAGGTAAATGGTGCACCAAAGTCCCTATATATCATTCGATATGCACGAAATTTGGCATAGAGTACTGAATTAGGTCCAGAATGATGTGTGCTAAGTTTCGTGAAAATCGGTTCAGATTTAGATATAGCTCCCATATATAGTTTCGTCCGATTTAAGGTAAATGGTGCACCAAAGTCCCTATATATCATTCTATTTGCACGAAATTTGGCATAGAGTACTGAATTAGGTCCAGAATGATGTGTGCCAAGTTTCGAGATAATTGGTTCAGATTTAGATATAGCTCCCATATATAGTTTCGTCCGATTCTATTTAATGGTGCACCAAAGTTCCTATATATCCTTCGATTTGCATGAAATTTGGCACAGCGTACTCAATTAAGTCTAGAATGATGTGCGCTAAGTTTCGGAAATATCGGTTTTGGTTTCGATACAGCTCCCACATACACATATATATTCGTCCGATTTTACATAAATGGTGCACCAACCTTCTAATGTTTGTCCGATTAACACGATTTTTTGCACAACGTATCAAGTTGAGACTTGAATAACGTTATTGCGTTTTGTTGAAATTGATGTAGGTGCTGTCATAGCTTCCATATGTATTTCGAATGTATGTCTGAATGAAATAGCGAATAGCGTCTATTAATTTTGCTATAAGTCGTTTATCATAAATTTGTCCCATGGTACGAAGTCGTCTTTAAATCTGGCCGAATGAATTTAAATAAATCATATGGTGCAGAAAGACTTGCGTATGTTCCTTGGAGGGGATACACGTGTACAATGTACCCAAAGTGGTGAAGGGTATCATATAGTCGGCCCAGTCCGACTTTACTGCTTTCCTTACTGGTGTTATTTTTTTTTTTTTTTATTTTTTGGTTGCTCTAGAATCCACAATTATGACCCGACATACTTACATACTTAGGTGACTTGTGACAGAACATTTGTTCCATAAACGGACTCTTCCAATTTGAAAGGCCATGTTTCGAAATATTGTCTTCCACTTGATCTTTCGATCGAATTCGTGGCCTTCCCATTCTGCATGAATCATCAGTTGGCTCGCTTTTACACGCCTTCTGGCCTGGGACATCCTCATCCCTTCTCACAACATGACCTATCCTACGCGGGCGCTAAAGCACGATACGTCTGACTATGTCTACGTCCGAGAATATATGGTACAACTCATGGTTCATTCAACGGCGACATTCAGAGTCGATGTAGATCGGCCAGTAGATCTTTCGTAAAATTTTTCTCTCAAACTGTCCAAGAACTGCCTCATCTGCTTGCGCAAGTACCCATGCCTCAGATCCATACAACAGCACGGGTAATATCAGCGTCTCGTAGAGTGTGAGTTTGATCTGGTGAGAGGTGGTTTTGTTCTTAAATGGCTTACCCAGACCATAGTTTTGGCTAACACTATTCTTCTCCGGATTTAAAAGCGGATGTTATTAGTTTTGTTTATAGCGGTACCGAGGTTGATCCGAGTCTACTGGACATCTTCCGCGTTGAAACCATCAACTTGATCTTCTCACCATTTACTGTTAGTCCCATTTTGGCAGACTCCTCCTCAATTCGTTCAAAGGTGGCTATTACCGCTCGCAATGTTCGACCCATTATGTCGATGTCGTCAGCGTAGGCGAGTAACATATTATGTTTGGTATACAGTGTATCACTTCTATTCACATTTGCATTTCGCATGACCTTTTCCAACAGGATGTTAGAAAGATAACCCGACATAGGATGCTGAGGTTCCAATCATTGGATATACATTCCTCTAAGCAAAATTGTACTTATCAGTCAAATCAGTCTAGCCAAATTGTACTAATCACTTGATGCTCAGGAGCAATTACGACCCCAAAATCACAAAATTTTACGAGCATAATGGGATCTATCCAAAGAACAAATATGTTTATTTTCATGATAATCGGTCAATATTTGACGGGTCAAATGGACTGAGAATTTTGTGTGAAACTTGCAAAATTTTCATTCTAGAGCGTATATAGTTACTCCTGTAGAATGTAGACCGGAGATAATTTTTAGTATCACCATTACCACATTTACGCCCACTAGATATCGCGCTGATCGCTTTGAAATTTTACATGCTGTTCCGATTATGGTCGAGGACAACAGCCATAGTTTTTGGTGCTCATCGGATGATATTTTGGCATGAAATTAACCAAAGCTTGATTTTTGTCTTGATTATAATCCAAACATTACAACGCATTTTGGCCAACTAATTGGAAAAGTTATTGTGATAGTGGATCGGTCAATATTCAGAACCTTTCTGTGTAAAAGACAAATTTTGCATAAATGTTTACCCCGGGAAAACAAGATTCGGAAAACATGCCAGTATATGAAAGTGGAACTGTTAATCGGTTAAGAAATATTGCTCAGCCTCGGAATATAGATCTGCAGAAAATTAGTGTACCTTGATAGTATGTAGAGTATCATATGGTCGGTCCCGTCTTACTATGCTGCTCCTTTCACTGGTATATTTTCAAGATAGAACTTGTAGAATAGAATATTTTTGTATTGAAAGTTTGGGGAAAAATGAAATCCATTATTTTAATATGAACTATAGGACTTTATTTAACACGCTTCGAAATGTCCGATCTGGGCCAAATAAGCATCGTTTTGTTATATGATTGTTTGCCTCTTTAAAAGTAACTTCATAATGCCTCTCTTATAGAAGTCCGGCTCTCTATTTGCAAAAAAGCTCTAGTAATCGAAAAATTGGAATCTAGGGAGGGATAGTTAAATCCCTCCCTAGATTCCAATTTTTTATCATTAAATTTTATCCAATTTTATCATTATCATTGTGCAATGCAAGAAAAATATGATAATCGCTTGATACCAAGTCCGGACTGTATGGCGGATGCATTAAAACTTCCCAAACAAGCTCCTGAAGTTTCTGGCGAGTCACTGTAAATGTCTGTGGCTGAGCGTGTCATGGTGGAACTCGACATCTCTCCTGTTGGTCAATTCTGGCCGTTTCTGGACAATTGCCAAACGGTCCAGTTATTGAGAGTAGAGATATGAATTTAGCGTTTGGCCATATGGAAGCAACTCATAATAAATAGTCCTCTTCCAGTCCCACCAAATGCATAGCAAATCCTTCCTGGCCGTTAGTCTTGGTTTGGCCACCGTTTGAGGTGTTTCATCGCTCTTTGAGCACTAAACGTGGACCTATATAGTCCATCTTCGAAATTGATCGGCCTTTGGTGCAGGCACATACTCCTGTAGAGATGATGAAGAAAATCTGGTAACAGATACAGATAGAGTGTTGAGATCCCACCAAATGCATAGCAGATCCTTCCTGGCCGTTAGTCTTGGTTTGGCCACCGGTTGAGGTGTTTCATCGCTCTTTTAACCACGATTGTTTTCGTTCAGAGTTATCGTATGTCATCCATTTCTCATCTTCAGCCACCATCCGTTTAAGAAATTGGTCTATCTCATTCCGTTTGGCTAAGGCTTCGCAGATGGAAATTCGATCCATCCTATTTTTTCCTGTTAATTGGTGTGGCACCCATCTCGCCTCGTTTTGAATGCAGCTTTGTGTAAATGGTTTAAAACAGTTTTAGGGTCGATTTTTAGCTCCTGGGCGATGTTACGACTGCTAACATGCCGGTCAACTTCGACCATTTCTCCGATTTTATCGACATTTTCGACGATCGGCCGAAGGGATCTCTTTTTTCCCAAACTAATATTACTCAGGCTCGAAATATTGATCCTCAGAAACTGATCGTTAAGTGGTAGTTATGGCTATAATTTGGCTATAAATTGGAAATCGATCCATTATCTGGTATTCTGCAAATCTCCGGCACATTTTGGTTGTCATCTTGGATTCTCATATGGAGGAAATCTCCGCACCAAAACATATAAATATCGATCAACATTTTGGTATTGCGTTCATCTTAGGTGTTTGGAGAATTTCCGACACGTTTTTAACCGAATTGGCTGTAATTGTACATTTTTGGTTTTCATTGAGTGTCAAATCGTCCTTAATAATACTTACGCATTATTATTCCGTGATAAGATATTTTTCAAAATGTTTTTAACCGATATTTTAATTTGCAGCCCCATTTTTAGGTATTTTATGGTGCTATGATTATTACCCAAAGCAGTGCACAGAGCATTTTTTATATAAGGTTTCCCGATTTCTACATAACCACCATAAAATGTTGTGCGTCATTTTCGGTATCCGTTCTTTACAGGCTAACATCGATCTATGCAGAAAACGATAAATATAACTCCCATATAATACTGTATATTTTTCCCAAAGTGTTTCTAATTTGGTATTTTGGATTCCTGGAGAACGACAAATTGTTTTCCAATAATTTTTGATATAGGTTCCTACTGACATGACTCTCATATAATGGTTCCCCATTTTCGGTATTTCGAAGGTTTTACCCGCATTCACTAACAAAAAGTTCTGTAGTTTTGTATTCCTAGAGGAATAGATTTGAGAAGTAAAATGTAATAAATGATACAGTTATTTTCATGAATATATATTTTTACGTATATCTGATTATTCCCTCATAGTCCTGACAAAAAATTCTAAACTTTTTTGAGATTTTTTTTTTTTTTTGAATTTTGATATGGGTTTAATTAAAGCATGTGTAGTTTCCATATTGAAACTAATAATGGAAAAACTTGTCAAAAACCTAATGGGTTTTCATGGGTGTCCGACGTTTCAGACGTATGTATTATATGTCGGAAATGTATGTCATTTACGTCACTTTTTCTGACGGACCATCCCTGCTTGTGCATAAAAAAAGCCTCTTAAAAACTGGAAAAATTACTTTTTAGTCGAACAAATGTAGGGACTATTTACATAAAATCTGTCGAAAATATATATGATAGATATATTGAAATCTGAACCGATGTCAGTACTTCCTCGCACACATGATATTGCAGGTTTTTTTTGCTATCCAGCACAAAAATAATTGTATTAACTCACTGTTGACACAGCATGGATTGGAGTTTATGGGTTTGTGTTCTTACGTTTATTGGCGGAACAAACACAATTCTGCCGCACCATTGTAAATACACGAATTTATATTTTTGACACTGAATACTTTTTTTCCATTACTAGGCAAAGAATATTTGCAAGTAATAAACTAAATAAAAGAAGCATTCTTTTAAATAACAGCATTAGATTATGCATCGATTTTCTACGGTGTTTACTTTATTTTGAATTCGCTGCAATGTTGCCCTGGAAGGGAACTAAATTTGTGTGTGTTCCCTTTGCAATTTATTTGAAATGTGTAATCTTTCTAAAATAGAGAAATTATATACATCTGTAGTAATGAAATTAAATATTAAAAACTAATTGATTCGTGCACATACTGGAACAAAGCTATACATGTATGTTGTGTTTCAATACATTTAGGCCCTGAAAAGACATCACATTATTTCCACTTCATTCATAAATTATGGAACTACTTAATTTTTCATTTATCCTATGATCACGTCACCAAAGCATTTTTTTATTTTGTGTAAACAATCTCTATTAACACATCATTAAAGTAAATTAAAAAATTGTGACAAATTAATAATTGTTTTGCCTTTGGAAAGAATTCCACATCGGCATTCCACCACCTGACATTAGGCGCTAGCACACTCACACACAAACACTTATCATTACCGACATTATTTGTAAAAATTTTCCATAAAGATAAACCAAATCAATGGCACGTGTCAGAAAACAGAAAAAATGTAAACAATACCAGGGGAACGAGTTATGCTGTGCATCACAGCTACAGCACACAGTTGTAAATACTCGGTGATGAGGGCATGTAAAGGAAATAGCTAGCGTACCCGACAAACAATAAATAAACCGTATGTTGACTTGTGTTCATTCATACAAACGTTTGTCCACAAACATAAAATGAACACTTCCTCTATACTTCTTTAGAGATCTTCTATAAATGTTTATTCTATTAAAAATAGTCGTTAATCTTTATAAAGTTGAAGATTAGTGCATGGTTATAGACGAGCTTAAGCTCAGGGAGCCTTCATAGACGAGCTGAAGCTTAGGATAGCTGAGCTGAGGTTCAGGTAGTCTTATAGGCCAACTGTACCTCAGGGAGTATTATAGCCATTTTGAAGCTCAGGAAGTTTTCTCAAGATTACCGTAAACGAGCTGAACCGCAGGAAGTCCTTCATAGAGGAATTGAACCTCAACACTGTAAACTAGCTAAACCCCAGGGAGCCTTTATGGGCGAACAGTAGTTCAGAGATCTTTTCATAAGCTAGCTGAAGCTCAGGGGACTTTCATGGACGAACTGAGTGTCCGGCAATCTGTATAGAGGAGCACAGGGCTGATGGAGTCTTTAAAGGCGAGCTGAAGATCATGGAATCGGTATATACGAGCTGAAGTTTAGGTAGCCTTCAAAGACATGCTAAAACTGAACTGAAGATCATGGAATCGGTATATACGAGCTGAAGTTCATGTAGCCTTCAAAGACATGCTCAAACTCAAGTAGTCTTCCATATACGATGTTAAGAGAGTTTTAACGCATCTATAAAGAGATGCAGTAAAGCTCAGGGGGTCTTTTTAGACAAGCTGTAGGTCAGGAAGTCTTCGTAGAAGCTCAGGTAGGGTTTATAGACCTCAAGCTCAAGGAGCCTTTCATAAACGACAATATTCTCAGGGAGTCCTTATAGACGAGCTGAATTTCAGGTACCCTTTATAGACAAAATCTAAATCAAGTAGCCTTTCATATAGGAGGTTAAGGGAATCATTATTGACTAACTGTAGTATTCGTTGACAAACGATGTGCCAGGAGGTTTTTACAGACGAGCTGAGTCTCAGGGTGTTTTTATGGAAGTGCTGAAGCTCAGTCAGTCTTTACCGACGAGCAAAAATATGGAGTTTTTCATAAAGGAACTGAAGCTCAGGCTATCTTGATAGAAGTGCTGGACGGCAGAAAGTTTTTCACAGACGACCTGATACATGGGATGCCTTTCATATAAGAACTGAAGCACAAGGAGTCTTTATAGAGTATTCAAGGAGTCTTCAGAGAACTGGAGCTCAACGAACTGGAGCTCAAGAAGTAAGTTTAGAGGTGCTTAAGCTGTGGGAGACTTTCAAAGAACCACATGAATTCTATATAGACGAGGTTATGCCTAGATAGTCTTTCTTAGACGAACTGAGTATCAGCGATTCCTTATAGACGAGCTGAAGCTCAAATAACCTTTGTAGACCTGATGCAGCACCTGGAGTCTTCATAGATGAGGTGAAATACGAACTGAAGCTTAGGGAGCTTTTATAGACTACTTGAAGCACAGTGATATTTTATATACGAGCTGTAGGTCCGGGAAGTTTTATAGGAGGACTGAATCACATATTGTCTTCAGAAACGATCTGAAGATCAGGGAATATTCAAATATCAGCATAAGTTCATGAAATCTTATCAAGGAGCTTCTATTGACGAGCTATATAGTCGGGAGCAGACGAGCTATATAGTCGGGAGCAGAAGGAAGTTTTTATAGGCAAACTGAAGGGAATACTTTCATAGACAGAAAGGATATTTCCTACTGACGGGTTAGGGATTATTTAATTGACGAACTGACGAGGATAAACAGATAATCTGTAGCGTCAGGAAGATTAAGAAAGGCGCACAGAAGGATAACTAACCTATAAAAAGATCTCTAGAGTCAATGTAATTATATGATAGCCTAGGAAATTGTAAGCCAAATATTAGGCGAGTTTATCACATACGAACTGAAGAGTTCGTGAGTACCAGAGTCTTGGTCAGCTTGTCTTTCATAGGTTAGCAATATTTCCTGGACGCTGCAGAATATTTTATATAGGTATTCTGTAGTGCGATAGTCCTTAGGTCTTTCAATAATGCCCAGTTTCTATGAACTTTCTGTTTACACAAAATGTTGATGGTCTTTTATATAGGAAGATCAGGAATGTATACAGGATTTAATTTCAGGGGGGCCCGCTAGTACAAAATGAAAAAAATCGCTGTTGCAAAGATAAATTTACTGTGAAAAAATTTCATTTCGGGGGCCCTCTGGCTTCGTCGCTGATGGAGATGTCTTAAAACATGTTTACGAATAAGTGATCTCTTAAAGGTCTTCTTTCCGCGTAGCAACTATTTCTACATCTCTAGCATATTATTTATCGATTGTCCATGTATAAATATAATAATAGCCGACTAACTAGAGGTCTATAGCTAGTTCTCTAACTACAAAATCTCTTCTGTATAGCAGATTTTATTAAATATCTTGGTTAATAGAATTTCTTCTCACTGTTTTCCATTACAAATAGTAGACCGTCTATGTATATATATATATATATAAACTATTATGAATACCTTCAGTTTTCAGATCTGAAATGGTATTAATTTCTAGATATACATCATCTTGGTATTTTACATATAGAAGACCTGAGTAGGGTAATTAGAGGCATTCGGTTAATATTGTGTCACATAAAATTCGCACACATGTTTGCACCTACAATCCACTGATGGTTCGTATCAACGCTACTAACTAGAGGTGACATCTGATGGCAATTGCCTAAACTAAAACTTAATTTGATACCACTTTAACCGAATGACCTAGTTAGAAGGAATCCATACCTCTGGTTGATATTTTACATAGAGAAGATCAGAGTAGGATAAATAGGGAACTTTTCAACATGTGTTTGCCCTACCACTGATAATTCGTGTCTACGCTATAAACACGAGGTTCCATCTGATGGCAATTGTATTAAATGTAATATGACACAAATTTAATAAAATGCCCATATGTATCCTACTAACCTGTAGAAGGGTTTGTAATGACCTTTACGTTGTTTTTCTATTTATAGAAGTCTTATAGAAGGGTTTATACACCTACAAGGTCTCCTAAAGGGTCACCTATCGAGGTATCACATCCACAGAGAATATTCCGAAGGGTTTATACACCTACAATCTATAGAGGACAATATTGGGAGAATCCGAAAACTCAACTGGCGAAAGCATAAATATACATATATATATATATATATATCAGTTCCTATTTCCCAAAAAAAAAAAATACTCTTAAACCAAACTAATTCCCACCCAAAAGAATAATTTTAAATATCTCCCACAAATATCGATGACACAATAAAACAACAAAAATGCCAATAACATTTACCTTCAATAAATATTTTATAATAACAATAAAAACCTTTAATTTGCAACATTTTTGTTGCTGTTGTTTTATTATGCACAAAATTTCTTTATCATTTATAACACCCTCAAAATAAATAAATAAAATAATAAATATTATATTTCTCAACCCACACCTTAGGTGGCCGCCCATGCAAAAATATGGGTGATGCGTTTCGTGTAATTAGCAATTACACATACACACTCATATACAGACACATCCACACTTATTTAACCAAAGAAAGCAAAAAATAAAAATGTTGTGGGCATGAAAGAAATTTGATTTGTATTTTAATATAGTTAACATTTATTGATTAACACGATACTGATACCGACGATGATAAGATACCGTTAAAATCATAATACGATTGTTGTTGTTTTTTGAAATTCGATTGCCAATGGGAATTTGTAGTCAGGGATTCCCAAGTTGTGGGTGAAGTTTGAAATTTTTTTAATAATATTGAAAATAATGGGTCTGTATTTTTTTACCCCTCGAGAACCCTGAATGCCAAATTGAATCCTCTTCGGTGATAATATATGGTTAAGACCGCCAGACAATACAAATTCTACTTAGGGTTTCCATTGCAAAGTATTGCTTTTGTAGACCTCTGATATATAAAAACTATTATGAATACCTTCAGAAGGTCAGATGTAGATCTGAAATGGTATTCATTCAAGAAAGGCATCTGCGAATTTATGCATCTGGTTGGTATTTAACATATAGAAGACATGATTAGTGTAATTAGGGCATTCGGTGAAAATTGTGTCATATTACATTCACACATGTTTGCACCTACAATCCAGCACTGATGGTTCAGATCTACGCTACGAACAGAGGTGCCATCTGTTGGCAATTGTATGAACTATCCTACTAATTTTTAGGAGATTTTACATACTTATCCATCACGCGTTTTCACCACCACTGATAGTTCGTGTCTACGCTTATAAACACATGGTTCCATCTGACGGCAATTGCCTAAACTAAAATGTAATATGACACAATTTTACCATAATGCCCATATATAACCTACTAACCTACAGATGACTGCTGAAACAGTCGAAATATTGGAAAATAAAAATAAACAAAAAGAATAAACGAAACTAACGATTTTTTCAATTGACCTTAAGCCAAACAAAAATTCACAAAAGAACTTCTGCAAAAATGCTCTTTCACCCCTCGAGAACCCTGAATGTCAAATTGAAGCCTCTTCGGTGATAATATACGGTTGAGATGTTCAAGAAAACGAAATGATCCATGACCTTAAAAATATTAGAGATATGTCAAAACATGGATCTATATGAAAATAGTTTTAGTTTTAAGGTACCTATTACAAATATATGTCAATTTAAGTGGCGTTCCAGTAGATATATGATCCTTAAAAGGGCTGAAGGAACTCGTTCGCTCCTTTAAGCTCGCCTATAAAGACACCCATCAATTAGTCTATAAATACTCCTTTCAGCTCTTCCATATAGACTTCCTGAACTTATTTTGTATAAGAAAGGTTTCACATCGCCAGGTCCATAAAGACATCTAAGGCCGTCTATAAAAAAAAACTCCCTTAATTTAAGGGGATTTTCTACAGATAGGATTGAGATTTTAAGATAACTTCTACAGATTTATGCCTTGTCAGGGGTCGTCTATATATGTAGTCCCTTTCTAAAGAACTGCTACAGATGGTTGAAAAGTCTTTAAAAAATAAATAATTGGGGAGAATCAATAAATCTTGTGCGTCAATAAGTGGCTGAAAAAATGTTAAAAATTGGAGCTTTAAGGTCTACAGATAGTTGAATACATCTTTAAAATATACGCTTATCGATCTACAGATGGACGAAAATAATTCTTTTAAAAATAATGTCCCTTTGGAATCCTCTATAGATGGACAGATGACCTTCTATAAGCAGAAGCCACTTTAAGGGTATTACGTAAATTTAAGGCCTATTTTTTTTTTCTTCAAAAAAATATTAAATTTCCCTCTTTTGAAACAGTTATCAATTCAAATAGTAATTTAACTTTAATAAAATTTTGTATTGTTCTGTACCCAAGAGGGGAATAACCTTTCACACAATTCACCAACTGAATTGCATTGGTAATATTCCATTGGACGATGACATGCTATATGCCATTACCACGACTGTGCATTCCATGACTAAAACTATTAATTTTTTGTTGTGTTTTTGTTTTGATTTTTGCCGTTTTACCAATTGCAGTTACAGTATAAATTAATTATTTCAGTTTCCTCACGGCGACGTCACGAATTGAAGTCATAACAAAAAACGAAACACCACCACAGCAACAATTCTGGAACTCTTCTGACAATTGCCAAATGATAAAGTCTATAAAAAATACAACAAAACATTGAACGGTGATTTTTGAAATTGAATATTGGTTAGGGAGATAAAATAGGGAATTACTTGGTTCACACAATACTACGAAGTTGTAGTTGTTGTGACTGTTCGTAGTATATTCTAAGGTAGAAGGGGGGGATTTACTGAAGTAGTGTGAAAGTCAGAATAAATATATCTAAGGTGGAAAAAAACCACTAGGTCTACATAGATACCACAGGTCTTTGTAACAGAACAATTGGTTATTACAAAGGCTAATTGGTCTATATTGGTCGATGTAAAAATCTGTGTATATATAGATCCAGTGGCCTGTAGTCTCTATTCAGACCAATTGGTCTTTATGAAAACCTGAGGGTCTCTTTATAGCTTGAATGCCTATATCTTGAAGGCCTCCATAGCTTATGGTCATGCTTCTGGAGTCAAAGTGCAGACTTAATAGGCGACTTGAAGAAGACTTCCAGAAGATCAATTAGAAAGGTCACATATATTTAGGAGGTTCTATTTATAGAAGTCCATACAAAAAATGCGACAATAAATACCAACGATTCTGTATATAGGCGTGGTGAAGGGTCTCGGAATATATTTGGACAAAAGTGAAGAATATGAAAAAGACCTAGACTCTTGTAATGCGTCTGAAATGCCTTTATATTTGACAAAAAGTTCTCAAAAGGGACTCATGAAAATTTTAGAATGAAAATCTTTTTCTATTGAGGAGAAATTTTTACCTATAGAATACAGTTTTAAGAGGTATATATCTGTAAAAATCGGAAGCAAGATCAACTTCTTCCATAGAATACCATTAGAGGGGCTTCAATCTAAGTACTACGCCTTCAGGAGGAATTTTATCTATAACAAGTTAAAACGATGGGAAGTTCTATCCGGCCGAATTTGTTATACTCTCTATAATGGGTATGACATTCAAAATATGTCAAATTAATGGGGCTCCTAGGAGAAAATTCATGTTAAGATAAGATGATTGCCTACTAGCGGTGCTAGCGTTTTAAGAGGCTATACCGGGGATCAATATGGATCATTTAGGGTAGTGAAGTCATTTTTAGTACAGAGATACTACACTCAAACTTGGTTCGTAAAACGTGAACCGATATATCCCATATGCAATACCGAACATCCTAGGAGTACTAACCATTTCTGTGCAAAATTTCATAGCTCTATCTTAAAGATTGCGATATCTATCGTGATGTCAACAGATAGACAGCCAAGCAGACGGACTGATATACGTAAAAATATGTATACTATGAGGAGTCTCCGGTGAATGTTTCGAAGTGTTGCAAACGGAATGACAAATATAACCAGTGAACGGATCAGTATAGTCGGATGGGGCCGACCATATGATACCCTACACAACTTCCATGAAAATCTTACTTTCTGTGTTTCTATATTCTGAGATTGGGCAATATTTCGCGATACTTGCACACTTTTGACTGGCTAGAGGTCAGAAAATGTTACTAATAATCAGTACAGACCCTATAATTACTTGTCCAAGTTCCCTTCACCGTAGGTTGTGTTTTGATGTTCGGTTTTCGACTCGAAAAGTACAAATAATTAAGTTTTCGGTCCACTTCATCCGAAAAATAATTTTCTGATCATCACCTAACATTTTAGGCGTTGTCCTTGACCATAACTGGAACCTCATGGAACATTTCAAAGCGATCAGGCTATATATTCGCCCTAAAGTGTGGTAATAGGTTACTAAATAATATATGAATACGTAAGCACCTGTAAATATTTAAGTGTAACTCCCCCATCCGAGTACCTCTTGGATATACTATCAACTTCTCGGGTCTATGTCCTTCAGGAGTAAATATATACGCCTTAGGTTACATTTGACGCGCTAAATATTGACCGATCTTTATAAAAACAGGCATACTTATTTTGTGGCCCGACCCCCTTCTCCATGTGAAAATTTGCAAAGTTCGGGCTATAATTGTGGCCTCTGGAGCGACCAGAAAATTGGACAAAAATAAAGTTTTTGGTCCATTTCATCCCCTAAATATTAACCGATCTTTATCAAAAACAATAGGGGTCTTCATTGGCCAGAACCCATCCTACATGCGAAATTTCGTGAAGATTGGTCCATAACTGTGGTCTGTATCGTGTTTACAAATTATAATGGACAGACGGATGGACGGACGGACACATATATCTAGATCGACTCAGCTAGTCGAGATATGACGATCGGTATATAAAGTTGGGTGTAGGACCAATATTTCGCGGCGTTACAAACTTTTGGGGCTGCACAAAGCTATAATACCCTGACAACATAGTTGTGTAGGGTATAAATACACTCCGTCCTTAGGTGGAGGGTATAAAAATAGGAACATTTTATAATAAACACCTCAGATGGGCTTCTATCTAGATCAGACGGAATTATTTCTATAGAAGACCCTTCAGAAGAGTTTTTTTCTATAGAATACTTCTTAACATACAGATTAGAAGCCACACAGAAGATATGCAATCTATGGGAGAACAATCTACGAAAATCAGTATAAGTTACCCTATATCAATATAGGAACTCAGAAATGTCTACTAACAATCTTAATCTCTCGATTATAACTCTTAGATGAACTATAGGTGATATATGATGAACCCTGCATACCTTGAATTTCTCAAATATGTATTCCCTTTACATATGACCTTTGAAGAATATTCTATATATTAGGGATCTCGAAAAACTTTTACTGTAAAAGACTTAAGACTTGTGGTAGTTCCCCGAAAAATTTGGGAGACCCAAGTTTTACCTCCTTCCAGTAAATGGCAAAATTTTAGAGACCCAAATATAGTCTCCTTCTAATAAATGGTCCCTGAATGGCCTCCAATAATTTTGTAGCCGAATAAATGGCACCTGTATGGTCTCCTATATATAGCAAATCTCTATTAGGTCCGATGTGTCCATATATAGATGTCGTCGGGAAGGCCTCCTATAGAAGATTTTTTGGAAGCTGTACAAAATCTATAACATTATGATATCAGAATAAGTTACCCTCTATCAATATAAGAACTCAGAAATGTCTACTAGCAATCTTAATCTCTCGATTAGAACTCTTAGATGAACTATAGGTAATATATGATGGTCCCTGAATACCTTGAATTTCTCAAGTAGGTATTCTCTTTACGTATGATCTTTGAGGAATATTCTATATATTGGGGATCTCGAAAACATTTTATTATGAAAGACTTAAGACTTGTGGCAGTTTCCCGAAAAATTTTGGAGACACAAGACGATCTCCTTTCAATGACCCCTAAATGTTCTAGAATAATTTTATAGACTCTAGAATAACGTCATTTCAATAAATGATACCTGTATGGTCTCCTATATATAGAAAATCTCCATTCGGTCCGATGTATGAATATATAGAATAATACCTTGAATTTCTCATAAAGGGATTCCTTTACGTATGGTCTTTGAAGAATATTCTATGTATTGTCGATCTCGAGAACCTTTTACTGTAATAGACTTAAGACTTGTGGTAGTTTGGTATGGTCTTTGAAGAATATTCTATGTATTGTCGATCTCGAGAACCTTTTACTATAAAAGACTTAAAACTTGTGGTAGGTTCTCGAAAAATTTTGGAGATCCAAGACGATCTCCTTCCAATGGCCCCTAAATGTTCTCCAATAACTTTATAGACTCTAGATTAACGTCCTTTCAATAAATGATACCGGTATGGTCTCCTATATATAGAATATCTCCATTCGGTCCGATGTATGAATATATAGAAGTCGTCAGGAATGTAAATTTTTCGGGGGATCTCGAGAAGGCCTTTTACAATAAAATATTTCAGACTTGTGGTAGTTCGGCAAAATGTTGGAGACCCAAATATGACCTCCTTCCAATAAATGGTCCCTAAATGACCTCAAATAATTTTGGAGACTAGAATAACCTCCTTCCAATAAATGACACCTGTATGGTCTCCTATATATAGTAAATCTCCATTCGGTCCGATGTGTCCATATATAGAAGAAGAAGACCTCCTCTAGAAGATTTGTATTAGAAGCTCCACAATATTATGTTATCCTATCCAGTGTATAAAAAAATATCCGTTAGGTCCGATGTTCCCTCTTTTTGTGGAGGATACCTCCAAAGAGCCTAATAGCTGTGGAAAATCGCCATTTGTTATAGATGTTTCTCCCTTAGGTTCCTTCTGTCTGTGGAAGACAACAGAATATCCGGAAAAAAGCTTCGATAGGTATTATATTGCTTTAAAGCCGTCATGGCAGATCTTACATACGACAGTTTTTGAAATGTTGTAGACCTCCGCACGAATTTCTATTTATATGAAAAGACCACAAATAATAACATTCTATATACCAGATCTTCAGTGTTTAAAATTTATAATAATGGTACCCCCCATATTTTCTGTATTTTGGCGAATTTTTGAAATTGGTCTATATAGAGACCAAATGTTTCTACCAATAGGATTTTATAAAGTCATGTGATCTTAATATAGACCAATCGGTCCTCATAAAGACCTGTGCTTTCAAAATATTATAAGTCATTTGGCATTATAACACACTTGCATTGTACTTCAAAACCGGTCAAATAAATTTCGAAAACAATTTTGAAAAAAAATCCCCTCATTTGAAGTTCTCGCACACAAAAAGTGCAATCTAATCTCTTTATAACTTAACAGCTGATCTTTGAAGCATGACAATAAATAAATAAAAACAACATTTAATGGGTCGATGAACTTCGGCATTTTCATTGAAGAGACGGGGATTTTTTTTCGTCAAATCACTAAGTATTTGATTTTGATAACATTAATCGGCCCTTACATTTACTACTTGAATTATTTGATAAAAATGATAAGGACAATTTTGAAAACTAAATTTAAAGAAGATCTGAGAAACAGCGGAAGATATAGCAGGTCAAAAAAAATAATACTACGGAACTTCCAAAACTCGAGCCACTCATATCACGAGAAAATTTCGACTTATGGGGACTTCGAATTATGGAATTAATAAAAATTTACATTACCTTATGAAAGTTCGACTCTAATACATTACTTCAATTGGTCTCTAATGGAATACCTTTAGTAATTACGTCCATATATGAAAACCTCAAAAAGAAATTCCCTACAAAACAGGGCCTTCTATATAAGGACTACCCCAGGAAATTTCTGGTATATAATATACTTTGACATTTTATTTATTCGTAGAAAACTTCCACAAGGCCTTTTATGTGTTGATTTTCATTTCCCTTTTTAAAAAAGGCCCCTTTATTCAAATTCCCCTAAAACTACCCGCACATAAAAACTTAACCTTGCCTAGTCTATTAAATATTTGAATTTAATCTACTCCATATAATATTTATAACATATTTATTTTATTCTCAATTGTCTTGTTTATTTTATTTGAATTTTAATCGACCATCATATATAATAATCGCGTTTTTTTGTTTGCGTGTGTATGTGTGTTAGTGTTTTTTTGTTGTTGCCCGCTATTAATATTATCGAATGTCCCATCTATAAAATGAACACCTATATGTTTTGTTCTTTTATGGAAATGCAATTAAAACTAAAATTATTTATGCACGTAAATGCTATGGTTGGCTGGCTTGTTATCAATCACGCTTTTTTTATATATTTTGATTTGAGTTGTTTTTTTTCTCTGTTGATGTTACTTTGAATACGCAATTAATACCAACATGGTATACAGTAGGTGTTGAAAAAAGCTATGCAATTTATGCTATGGGGGAATTATGTATAAAATAAAAACGATCGGAACTTTTGGTGGTTTGGTGGTAAATTTTTTAAGAAAGATTTTACATACAACTTCCCAAAATCTAGAAATTCGGCAGGTGGTGATATATGGGGGCTAACCAAAAAGTGGGCCACAAAAAGAAGCTGGAGATGCTGACATATCTTTGGTTGACATATCTTTGGTTTCTTCTATAGATAGAAGGAACTACGGACCTAAGATAGTAATGTCTTTAATAAAATTATGTTTTCCACAGCTATTAAGCCCATCGGAAGACTTTAGACTTTAGGCCCTTATAAGCCTTTCAGAGAAGTCTTCTACACATTGCAAAAACCACTTAATAGAAGTCTCATGTCGAATAGATAAATTATATAAAATGCAGAACTCTTGCAGTTGCAAGGCATCTCGAAGGCCATCTGTATTCTTACCTAAATACAGGGAACATAGGAAAGAAATGTCTTTAGCAAATGGAGGACCCATTAGAGATTTTCCTTAGCTATTAGGTACTTTCTTGGTATTTAGAAAGGACTACTGTGGTCATAAGGATCATCGAACTTAACAAAGATGATTTTGTATACAGGAAAACCAAGGGTCACCAATAGTGTATATATTTGATATTGTGGAGCTTCGAATTATTCTACACATTTTCGAAGACATTGAATATAAGTTACTTTATAAGATTTCATTGATAGGATGCCTTCCATACGACTTCTATATGTGAACCCTTCGAAAGTAATAGAGATTTGATACATGTAGGAGGCCATTCAAAGGCAATTTATTGGAAGAAGGTCATTCTAGGGTCTTCGGAACATCTGCATGTATGAAGGTTATTTAAAATTATGCTCATATATTAAATCTTCTCGAGATCCCTTTATATGTACCCTTCAGAACTAAGATAGACTTGCTATATAGGAGGACATTCAGGCGTCATATATAGCAAGAAGATCATTGCAGAGTATCCAAAATTTTGCAGAATTCTTAAAAAGTGTTAAAAAGTGGGAGATTTTCTCCAGATCATCAATATATATAATATTCAAGAGATAATAGACGTTTCCAAGTTCTTATACGAAGTGACCCTCTTTGTTCCCTTCTATATAAAATACCCTTTATTAAAAGTCTCTCACCCCCTGAGCGGTATAGATGGATGATTCACTAAGGGATCTGCTCTGAAGTTTTCTTATAAATAAAGTCCCTTCCGAAGATCGGAGCTCCGTTAAAGTCTAAAAATGTCTGTTCTAACAAGCCACTTCAAATGAGACTTTTATAGAAAGAAGCTCCTCTTAGGGTATTCTATTGGTTGTTGATTCCTTAATGGGCCTCCCATCTGAAGGATAGTTATAAGCCCCCTGAGGTGTCTAGCATAAATTGAGGCTAATCTAAGGGGCATTTTATAGATAGGAACCCCTCTGAGAGGTATTCTGCAGGAAGGCGCCTCATAAAGGCGTATTCTATAGATAAGAAGCCCTTCTATGGATATTTTACGGAAGAATCCCTTCTAAATAAATTCCCCTTAAAAGCGTCTTCTATAGAAAGATGTTCTTTTGCAATAAAAAAAACAATTTTCATTTTGAGATTTTCATGGATAAAAGTCCCTGTGAAGATCCTCTATAAATGAATAAGCCATTCTGAGTTCTTCAAAAAAAGTTTGATATTTGTTACATAGAAGCATTTAAAAATATATAGTATAGTCTTCCTAAGGTCGTCTTGTCTTCAAGAAAACTTTCACTCTGACTCCAGACAGATTAATAATTTGATACCCTTTATTTTTTCCATATATACTTCGACACCCTTCACCTCGCTTATACACAGACTCTTTGACCCTTCTCGTAACCTTTATATACGTCGAGAAGGAAGCCTCCTTAAGATATCTGTTCTTCCTAATGATGGAATAACATTGTCGTTAGAAGATACA
Organism: Musca vetustissima; assembly: GCF_032173495.1. NCBI lineage: Eukaryota > Metazoa > Arthropoda > Insecta > Diptera > Muscidae > Musca > Musca vetustissima. Next base: position 53,594 of record NW_026878301.1, on the reverse strand, counting down.
AACCTATGCAGTAGTATTATATTGACATGTGATTTTCCCGAAGTTTTTTGCAGATCGTCTATAAGCCTCATTTGTTTAGGCTCACTGGGTTTCTCTTCAACTCATCTATATAGACGCCCTGGCCCTTATAGACTCTTAGGCTCGTCCATGCATACTGTTTAACACTTCGGCTCGTCTATATAGACTCTCTGACCTTTCAGATCGTCTATATTAACTGATTGCCCCTCAGCTTATCTATACAAATTCTCTTGCCTCTATAAATTCATTTACTACATATATTAATATATTTACCCATCTGCCCTTCTATATACTCCTTTAACCCGTCTATATAGACTATCTGATCCTTAAGCTCGCCTATATCTTGTCATTCAACACTTATATATAAACTCTTGACCCTTCAGTTCGTTCATATAAAATATCTGATCCTTCAGCTCGTCTATGTTGATACATTCACTTTGTCTCTATAAACGACCTGACGCGTCTGCTCATCTATATTGACGTCCTGATCCTTCAGCACGTCAATTTAGACTTCCTGGCTATTCAGCTTCATACATAAACTCTATGATCATTCAAAATTTTTACACCGATTCCTAGGACCTTCAGCTTCACTATAATAACTTCCTCAGCCATCAACTTCTCTATGTGACCCTCTTTTCAAATAAAAAATAAGACGACTATTAGATCCACCCTCCTTCCATATTGTCACCTGGCCATTCAGCTCATCGACTCTGTTTGTATAAAAAGCCGGTGTCTGTTTACCAAAAACAAACAAGGAAATGTGTAACATTGCCACCAATCTATCCCTCATTGCTTTTGAGGACACCTCACACGCAACAAGCCGAACGAACGAAGAAGACGTATGGGGTCTGTTTCTTCTTTGCCGCTCTTATCTTAATTTATTTTCGCATTATTAATGAATGTACGGTGCGGTTTAGTTTGTTTATGAGTTATCTAGTTGTTGTTATTGTTATAATGACTGTTGTTGTACCATGACAATAAACACTACATTCATATAAATATCGGTTTATATACCGCACACGCACTCTCACTTACTCAATGGCTGGTTATCACTCATTCATGAAATAGACATTTGCATTGATTTCAGATGATTTATGGAAATGTTGAAAAGAGGGGGAGTGGTGGAGAAGGGGGGAAATATTTTGGATTAATATGATTCAGTGTTGTCGTTATGGTACATAGGCTGTGGCGAAAGACCCAAGTAATAAAGATGGAAAATTAATTATCCTATAATAAGGTATTTCATTAAGGCCCCAAGGCGGGGCTAGAAATTTTATATAATTCAGAGGGTGTGTAAGGAAATTATACATGTGGGAAGTTATTTCCAAAAGAATATTACAATGGCTCCTTATATGTAAAAACTTGATAACTTCGCCGGGTCGAACTTTATATACCCCCGCCATGAGAAGGACATTTATAAGAGTTTAGGGCAAACGAAATACAGATACTTAGATAGAAAAATCGGAGTACCATTATAAGGGGTGTATACAAAAATGTAAACCGATATTGATAATTTTTGGAAGGAGGATTTCTCTGCCATATATGTTTCCCTCGGGGATTTTTTCATTTCATTTAGTATTGTCAACACTATTTTGATATCGATTAGTTGCTAAGCCACTTTGCACTGCAACCGCAAATCCATACAAGGAACTTTTGCCAACCAACAATTGTTGTTATTGTTATTCGGCCGATAAGTGAAGAAAATCCCCTCGACTGGTTTTGTGATAGTCAGTTGCTGAGGAACCAATATTCGTGTGTGTGTTCGTGGGAACGTAAATAAATCCAGATATGTTATTTGAGTACAAATTACCGTTATGGGTAACTAAGTGGTTGTATCTTTTAGTAATAACCTGTTGCAGTTGAAATTGTCTACCCCCTGGGCCATAATATTTTCTTTAAAGTTTGTGTGTTACCAATAAGTCATCGAAGCAACCATTTGTGATTCGATACATTTTTTGACATTTTGTTCAGTTCAAAGTTTTAAGTCTATTTAGCCAAGTCGGCCAAAAGATAACATATTTCACAGATGCAGGTCAAGTTCGAAGATGGGCTATAAATGTCAACAATAGGTATGGTTACTATACAAAGGTACCACTTGGATATTGAGCATGTTTACTATTGTTTGCATTTTTTTTTTAGTTTTTGCAAGATGAGTGAGTAGGAAACATCCTGACGTAGTTTTATTTATAACTCCAATATAAAAATAAATACTTCCGATTTTTGATATTATGAAGATTTTGGACTCGTTTTCCAAGCGGAGTTATTTGAACTATTGGATTTTGAACTTAGACCCAATATTTCGGAGTTAGATATTTTGGATTCTACTATCAACGATTATCAATATCGACCCACCTTTATATAGCCTGAAAAAACACCAAACTATCAAAAAAAAAAGCAAAAATTGGGCGAGTAGGAAACGTCCTGACGTAGTTTTATGTATAGCTTCAATATAAAAAATACTTCCGATTTTTGGTATTATGACGATTTTGGACTCGTTTTCCAACCGGACTAATTGCATCTTTTGAGTTCTGAATTGAGTGACAAATCTTCCCTTTCACTTAAACCCAATATTTTGGAGTTTGCTATTTCGGCATATTTCAAATATTATCAATATCGACCCACCTTTATATATAGCCTGAAAAAAAACCCAACTATCAAAAAAAAACAAAAATTTGTCTTTTGAAGTTTTTGATACATTTTAAAGTTGAATCGAATGCCAGCCTATAGTCACTACAGATCGTCCATATAGACTCATTGACCCTCCAATTCGTCTATATTAACACATTGGCCTTCAAACTTGTATATATCGACTCACTGGCTTGCCTTTCAGCTCATCTATATAGACTCACTGGCCTGCCTTCAGCTCGTATAATAGACTCACTGGCCTGCTTTGCAGAAGGATTTTACAATAGAAGTGGATCATTGCAGACAATTTCCAAAATAGGTCCAAGCCATTCAACCCGTCTATATAGGTTCTCTGTCCTGCCTTTCAGCCGCATTTTTCAATGGAACTGATTGTAATTTGGCATTGCGGATTTGAAGTGGGTAAAAAAACATCATCACAGACAATTTGAATTCAGATCCACGTTATATTAGGTAGGGAAAAATAAATCGGCAGATGGCTGTACTGATAGATTTCTCGTAAAGTATCGATCAAACAATTTAAGATTTATGCTCGTTGGAAAGGTGACATTTCGCAGTAAAAAAAAACATATTTTGCTGTTTTTTGTGTGGTGCATTCAGTTGTGTGTTAAAGGCGTTAAAAATGTAAGTGAACAAAGGGAAATTTCGGTACATTTTACAGTTTCTCTTAGACAAAGGCCAAAATGCAAGCCAAGCGGCTAAAATTTTGAATAGAGTTTATGGTTCCGCTACTGTAACAGCCAATTATGTGCAATTTTGGTTTCGTAGATTCTGTTCAGGAATTTTTGATGTTAAAGATGCACCTAGCTCAGGTAGGCCGGTCGACGAAAATCGTAGAAATTATCGAAGTTGACCGGCATGTAACATCGCCGGGAGCTAAAAATCGATCATAAAACTATTTTAAACCATTTACAATTGACCAGAAACGGCCAGAATTTACCAAAAAAAGAGGTGTCGTGTTCCATTAGGACAACGCTAGGCCACACACATCTACAGTGACTCGCCAGAAACGTCGGGAGCTTAGTTCGGTCATACAATCCGGATTTGGCACCAAGCGATTATCATATTTTTCTTGCATTGCAAAATTTCTTTAAAGATAAAAAATTGATATCTACGGAGGATTATGGAAATCGACTACTAGAGTTTTTTGCAAATAGAGAGCAGGACTTCTATGAGAGATATTATGAAGTTACATTTAAAATGGCAACAAATCATACAACAAAACGGTGCATATTTGGCCCAAATCGGACAAAATCGGACATTCCGAAGCAAGTCCTGTAGTTCATATAAAAAAATTGGTTTCTTTTTCCCCAACCTAATATTTTCAAATCGGGCTCACCTTTCAAAGTTCAATCTCTGCCTATCGGTCATGTATTGTGGATCCAGAAAAAAGAATTTTCTATGAAAAAAGTAAAACTTTTAGAGAAGACTGCAGCCACTTAGCCAAAATAAGCTGGCGGAAAACATTGATATTCAGTTTGCTCACAAGATTGACCATAGGCCACATTGTGTTGACCATAACTTCTAAATAGAATATTTTTTTCAAAGTTCTTCTATGTATTTAAGTCTCATCAGAAGCGTTTCATTTACAGAAGATATCATCAAATGTCTATAGAAGACCTCGTCAAAGGTATTCTATCTTAAGAAAACGTCATCAAAGGTACATATCCAAACAGAGGCCTGGTCAAAAGTCAACAATCTTTAAAATACCTCAGCAAGGAAGTTATTCTCCTCCTTATCGAAGGATATCTACCCATAAAAAGATTCACTAAAAGTTGTCCATGTATATAAGACCTCATCGATGTTTTCTATTTGTAAACATCGATCTTATATATATATGGGAAACCACCAAATGTTTTCTATCTTTAGAAGAACCCGTGAACGTTTTTTAAGGCCTTAATAAAGGTGATCTATATGTAGAATATATTTTCAAATCTGTTCGATCTACGGAAGAGATCTCCATATTTAAACGTTCAGCCTCATGTTTATAAGAGGCATCATCAAAGATCTCCAATTTATACAAGGTCTTTGGAGAATCATCTGAATATAGGAGGCAGACGATTTTAATACCTTATCAAAGGTATTCTCTTTATGTAATACTTCAACGAATATCGTCTTTGTATAAAATAGCGCATTGTAAGCCTTTTATCTACAAAAGTTTTAATATATATATATATATATATATTAAAACGCGCAAATGTTTATGGAGCTAGCCCCTAGGATTCTTTGGATTCTATGGACAATTCTAAGCAACTTTGGAGATCGAACGATATCTCTATCTCGATTTTCGACTCTACCACTTTTCAAAATTCGATAGAATCATCCTAGGGGCTGGCTTTAATCGACAAAAAATTTAGCCTGCCCTAATATATATATATATATATCGTCCAAAAGCATGTAGGAAATATCTCGAAGGGCTTCCATCCATAAAAGTCTTCAACGTATCTAAGACATCGTCGAGTTTTTATATCACAAAATGTTTATATCTTTAAAGGAACCTATCAAAGGTCTGCTACATTCATCACATTTGTATAGAAAACCCCCTCGGAGATCTATTATCTATCGAAAAACAGGAGGACTTCTATTTACAAATTACTCCATAAAGTGTTTTTTTATTATTAAAGACCTCTCCCCTATATTCCATAGAACCCATCCATAAAGTCCTTATTACCACAATACATAACATGTTATTAAAAGTATTTTCAAAAAAAAAAAAGCAGATATGACATACTCACTTTGTAATTAAATATTGTTACTAGGTTTCAAATTTTTGCCCCTCGAAAAGAAAACAGAAACTTTTTTCACCCAAACTATATGGCGTATGATATGCTGCTGTAAGCGGAAAAATGGACAATTATAAATCTGAAAAAAGAAACGAATAAAAAACAGAAACAACAATTACATTTGTATTTATTAAAAAACATAAAAAGACAATAACAACAATTTTATTTTTTATAGCTTTTTCTGAACACCCTCATACCAACATACAAACACATGTCCAAACATTGAATGAAACTTGAAAAAAAAACTTTATTGACATAAATATTTAACATAATGTTTGAAATGAAATGAAAAATAAAATATTTTTTTAATAGGTCAAAGTTCACAAAGAAACAGAAAACAAAATAAAATATTCAAAACTTTTGTGTGTGTGTGCGTGTATGTGTGCGATTGTGACGTAAATGACAGATGGAAAAAATACTAGTGTTAAAAATTATCATTCGATATGTGCCATGAAGTTGTTGTTGCGTTATGGCGCCATTTACACACATATTTTAATAATGAAATTAAAAAAACAGACAAAATTTAAATAGTTTCAATGAATATTCATCTCTATGGACTTTGGCGAATGTCGGAATTTTTAAAATATATACAAATCGTGAAATTTGGAATATCTAAATATTTTATTAATGAAATTAAAAAAAAGAAATTAAATATTTCGTATGAATATTCATTTATATGAACGTCAGAGAGAATTTTGGATTTTTTTTTTAATATAACAATATGAAAAAATATAACAAATGAAAAATGCGTTAAGTTCGACCTGCTGAACTTTGGATACCCCCATCCCACGTAGAACTATACTATAGCGAATGACCTTGGGAAGTGCGGTAAAAACTTTCGATGTAAACAAAAATGTCTGGGATATTTATATGGGAATATTGTTTTTTTCCAAATCTCAAAACCCTATATCGTTGTCCGATATTGATACCACTTGGCGGGGTGAAACATATGTATAAAAATCCTCAAAATAATTTAGAGTGCAATGTGACATGTGGGCCATAGCTAAAGGGAATTACCGAACATTTGGAGTTTTCATGCATAATTAAGGACCGATATAACTCAATTTCGAACCTAGCCTTTTCGTTTTGTATCAAAATACCTTCCTTCACGATAAATATTAAAAACACCGAAAATTGGTAGGTATCATTATATGGGGAATAGGCCTATATATATTTTGATAATTTTGTTACGACTACAAAACAGCGAATTAAGAGGCAAAACGCACACAAAACCCTCAAAATGCCGAAATTTTTGGGGTACCATATTTATAATTTTTAGTGCAAAAATCCAAAGATCCAATAAGAACCGAAATTTCTAAATTACATTGAAATGGCAAAAATTCGGGTGTACCCTTCTATGGGGGCTACCACAAATAGTGGACCTATATATATATACCAGAAAAAGTGGACCCATTTAGTGCAAAGATTTGGTATCCAATAAGAACCGAAATTTCTAAATTACATTGAAATACCAAAAATTCGGGTGTACCCTTCTATGGGGGCTACCGCAAATAGTGGACCTATATTTATAATTTTTAGAGCAGAAATTCGGTACCCAATAAGAATAAAATATACCAACTTTTAGCGAATTCGGTTGAAAAACGTGCTCAGAAACCCCAATTTCTTATCGATAGGAACAAAATATACCAAATTTCGGCGAATTCGGTTGAAAAGCGCGCTAAAGAACCCGGAAATACCGAAAAATGGTGACATCGCTATATGGGAGGTACCAGAAAAAGTGGACCTATATTTATAATTTTTTGTGGAGAAATTTGGTACCCAATAAGAACCATATGTACCAAATTTCAGCGAATTCGCACTCAGGAACCCCAAAATACCAAAAAAAATAAGGGTACCCTTATATGGGGGCTTCCAGAAAATGTTGACCTATAATTAAAATTTTTAGTGCAAAGATTTGGTACCTAATAAGAACTCAATGTACCAAATTTCAAAGAATTCGGTTGAAAAACGCGATCAGGAACCCTTAAATATCGAAAATTCGGGGGTACCATTATATGGGGTATATCCGAAAAAGTGGACCTATATTTATAAATTTTAGTGCAAAGATTTTGTACCTAATAAGAACTCAATGTACCAAATTTTAGCGAATTCGGTTGAAAGGCGCACTCAGGAACCCCAAAATACCAAAAATTCGGGGATAACCTTATATGGAGGCTACCAGAAAAAGAGAACCTATATTTATAAATTTTAGTGCAAAGATTTTATACCTAATAAGAACTCAATGTACCAAATTTCAGCGAATTCGGTTAAAAAACTCGCACAAAAACCCCAAAATACTGAAAAATGGGTGGTACCGCTATATGGGGGCTACCAGAAAAAGTGTACCTGTATTTATAATTTTTAGTGGAGAAATTTGATACCCAATAAGAACCCAATGCACCAAATTTCAGGGATTTCGATTGAAAAGCGCGCTCAAGAACCCCGAAATACCGTTATAAGGGGCTACCACAAAAAGTGGACCTATATTTATAAATTTTAGTGCAAAGATTTTATACCTAATAAGAACTCAATGTACCAATTTTCAACGAATTCGGTTGAAAAGTGCTCTCAGGAACCCCAAAATATCAAACATCTATCAAAATAGTGGACCTACATTTATAATTTTTTGTGGAGAAATTTGGTACCCAATAAGAACCCTATGTGCCTAATTTCAGCGAATTCGGTTGGTTAGCGCACTCAGGAACCCCAATATACCAAAAAATTCGGGGGTACCCTTATATGGGGGCTTCCAGAAAAAGTTGACCTATAATTACGTTTTTTAGTGCAAAGATTTAGTACCTAATAAGAACAAAATCTACCAAATTTCAGCGAATTCGGTTGAGATGCGCGCTCAAGAACCCCGAAATATCGAAAAATGGGGGTACCGTTATATGGAGGCAACCACAAAAAGTGGACCTATATTTTTATAATTTTTAGTGGAGATGTTTGGTATCCTTAAGAAAACCCAATTTGCCAAATTTCAACGAATTCGGCTGAAAGGAATCCCAAAATACCGAAAATTGTGGGTGCCCTTATATGGGGGGGTTATGCCTAAACGTGGACCGATATAGCCCATCTTCGAACTTGAACTGCCTGCACACAAAACACAACTCTATGCAAAATTTTGGCAATCTATCCCAATTCGTTTAGAGGCTAGAATGATTACAACACAGGCCGGCGGACATGTTTAAATCGTCATAGAATTTTACGTTGATCAAGGATCGGAAATGATTATTTTGATGAGTTACAGGAACATTCATACTATTGTCGAAAAATGGAATTTGGAGGGGAAAAATATGTTAAGAAATACTGAGGGGTCTTATAGCTCCAATGGATACTCATATACATAGAAGTTTTGGACATAGACTTCATCAACGGATTCGATCTATGGAAGATCTACAGCAGACCCCATCAATGGGGTTTTCTATCAATAGAATACCACATCGAAGGTCTTCTATGAATAGAACACTAACAATTTCTGTCTTACTTACTTCTCTGGCTTGTGACAGAACTTTCGTTCCATAAGCCGAGCTTAGAAAATATTTCCAGGCGCGTCCGTCTTTTGCGCAGTTTTTCCAATTTGAAAGACCATTTTCGGCAATGTTGTCTTCGACTTGATGTTTCCATCGTATTCGTAGCCTCCCCTTCTGCGTGAACTATCAGCTGGTTTGCTTTTTTATGCCTTCTGGGCTGGGGCATCTTCATCCAATGTAGTCGCTGCAGCTCAATACGTCTAACAATGCCGAGAATAGCTGGTACAACTCAAGGTTCATTCCACAGCGATATTCACCTTCAACGCACAATTTCTGTCAAATATATTTTAACCCTATAAGAACCCGGAATGTCGAGTTACAACCAACTAGAACATACCGAAAATGAACAGGGCTTTGACAAATGACTCTCCTAATATATTTTCACCGTCCTACAACCGGGAAATTGCGACCAAAATCTTTAAAATACCCACAAGCGAAAATTTCATTAAATTCGGTAGGGCCGAACCTTCCATCATGAGGTGGGCATTCAAAAGACCTTAAAACGATAGGAAATTTTATAGGGTGGCCAATGTCATTGTAATTTTTTTGAAGGAAGAAAAACCAATGAGAAACTAAAATATCAGATTGGAGCCTCTTCGGTTAATACGTACCCAAAAAGCCCTAATATATCGAATAATGATTAAAATTGATAATTTTTTGTATAGAGATTTTCTACCGAATGAAGATCCAAAATTTCAGCCCACTTCAAAAACTTGCCCAGGCTTAAAAAAATTTCGAAATTTGGGAGATACCGTTATCCTCTTTTTAGTAAAAATACAAAAATTTATCAAAATCCACAAAAAGTATTTGAAGAACATTTCCATTTATATCAAATGGATGTGGTCTAAAAAAAATCCAAAAAAAAAAAAACTAAAAAAATTTCATTCATAATATCCAAAGGGCAAAAAACTCCGCTAATTTATACAATAAAATATTAATGTCACATTAATAAGCGGTCGGTCAATCGCCAATGAATGTCAACTTTAAAATTGATTCCAGTCATTTGACTATTGGGAATTCCGTATATTAGTTATATCGTAAATGAATAGACGCCGCCAGTCAGACACAATAAAATTTATAGCTTAATTTAGTGAAATCAATAAACGCCCCTTTGTAGTTCCGTCCCACACAATATAGTTTCGCCTATAAATAAACAATATAAATTTCAATTCACTCATTTAATCTGTCATGTTGTTTTAAGATTTAAAAATAACTGTTTTGATTAATTAAAACAAAAACAAAAATAAAATTTGAATTAATAATGGAATAGCATCCGGTTACGATTTGTTGTGACAAGCGTAAAATGTTTTGTGATCAATAAACATATGTAGATAGACGGAAATGTGATACTCTACATATGTTAATAGAATTTATTGCATTTATTTAGCACATGTCGAGACATATGAAATAAGAGGATATGCGACAATATCCTCCTAAAACAGGTTGAATTGAGTTTCATCGAAAAGAGATGAAAACAATAAAATAAAAAAAAAATAATAATAATAAAATAAAAATTATAACATCAATATAGTATAGTATCGAATACCTGTATACGAACTTTTAATATTAGTTGTAAAGTCAGTTCGAGCGATTTTTTCCAGATGAAGCGGAAATGATAACTCACCGCAGGTATCTGTGCTTTGCATTGAATTTCACGCAGTGAACTACCAAAAATCTTAAGAGCAACATATTTGTAGAATATTGCGAGAATGAAAAATTGTAATTGAAAACAATTCCTCATTCAATTTTGCTGCTGAAATATAATCAAGTCTAAGTATATCTCCAAACTTTAACTATGGTGAATTTTCCTTCTGGAGCTTTCATATGCTCACCAAGGTCTTTTAATCGCCAATAAGAATTTTCCCACCCCAACATCGTGTCGCACAGTGAAATCATGAATTTTAAACCCAACAAAGCCCAGTTAGAAAATAATCAAAATACCTTAAACAGGACGAGACTATTTTATTGGGGGCTCTGGCAAAAAAAAGTGGATTTAATCTTCTGATTGTTCGTTTGAAAAATTAGTCTACAACAATTAAAATACAAGATATGGTGCTGGACTTTCTTATTGTTATCTAAGAACCCTACAGCCACTCATAATGCGTCAAAAATTGTTCACTACAAGCTGCGGTTTTTGCAGTCACAGAGGATCGCTATAATCGTTGAGGATCGATTGTCGTTTACTACATATTTGAATCGGAGCACATGTCAAGCAAGGAGAGCAAAACAACAACAACCACCGCTCCGTGACATCTGCTCTCTTCGCTGAGGGAACTTGCGAAGAGATGTCCGTGGTGTCGATCAGCAGATGTGATTGACTAAGCTCGGGAAGCCGATTTAGAACGTATCAAACTATGCCAAAACATGAGCCTATATATCCAAATTTTAATACAGAGAATCGACAATATATTCATGCATCTCCAACAGATTTATCTTAAATATTCAATCAGTGTTTCCAGATTTATAACTATATAAACGTGATTAATCCCTTTGAGGGTTTAGTAAAAAAGACCATATTTTTGTAGAAACATTTTGCAGCTGTAGACATTTGTATATTGTAACTCATCCAATATAGGATATATCGGTCCACGTTTAGACATAGGTCCATGTTGAAGGTACCCCCAAATTTCGGTACTTTGAGGGTTTTAAGCGTGTTTATCAGCCGAATACGCTAAATTTTGATATTTTGTAGTCGTATTTGGTAACAAATCTCCCTGACGAAAATTATTACTATTTACCTGCTTTTGGGGGTAGTCCCCATCAATGACGTAGGCAGAGGGGGACCCTGGTCCCTATACCATAGTATGGAGAATATATTAATTTTGTTTTTCCGTTTGTAACTCATCGAAATATACATTTCCGACCCTATAAGGTATATATATTCTTGATCAGGGTAAAATTCTAAGACGATCTAGCCCTGTCCGTCCGTGTGTCCATATGTTGTAATAACGCTATCTTCAAAAGGAATTGAGATAGGGTGCTGAAATTTTGCACTGGTTTGTCTATTGTCTGCAGGCAGGTCAAGTTCGAAAATGGGCTATATCAGTCCACGTTTAGGCATAGCTCCCATATAAGGGTACCCCTCAATTTGCGGTATTTTGGGGTTCTTGAGCTCGTTTTTCAACCGAATTCGATGAAATTTTCAACATTGGATTCTTATTGGTTACACTAAACGGTACTTCCTAATTTTCAGTGTTATGAGGATTTTCATCGTATTTTTCACCGAATTGGCTGTAATTTAGAATTTTGAGTTCTTAATATGTATCAAATCTTTCCGCAAAAAATTATGAATATACGTCCATTTTTTTGGATAGCCCCATATAAGGGTACCCCCAATTTTCGGTATTTTGGGGTTCTTGAGTGAGTTTTTCAACCTAATTTGCTGCAATTTTGTATTTTGTAGTCGTATATTCACCCTCTTTTTGGGGTAACCCCATATAACCCCTTTTTATACCCTCCACCATAGTATGGAGGGTATATTAGTTTTGTTTTTCCGTTTGTAACGCATCGAAATAATCATTTCCGACCCTATAAAGTATATATATTCTTGATCAGCGTAAAATTCTATGACGATCTAAGCATGTCCGTCTGTCTGTTGTAATCACTCTAGCGTCTAAACGAATTGAGATAGAGCCCCAAAATTTTGCATAGAGTCGTCTTTTATCTGCAGGCAGGTCAAGTTCGAAGATGGGCTATATCGGTCCACGTTAGGCATAGCTCCCATATAAGGATACCCCCCAATTTTCGGTATTTTGAGGTTCTTGAGCGTGTTTTTCAACCGAATTCGCCGAAATTTGGTACTTTGAGTTCTTATTGGGTAGCAAATATCCCCACTAAAAATTATAAATATGGGTCCATTTTTTCGGACAGCCCCCATGTAACGGTACCCCCCAAATTTCGGTATTTTGGGGTTCTTGAGCGTGTTTTTCAACAGAATTCGCTGAAATTTGATACTTTGAGTTCTTATTGGGTACCAAATTAACCTGCTAAAATTTATATATATAGGTCAATTTTTTCTGGCACCCCCCATATAACGGTACCCCTCAATTTTCAGTATTTTGGGGTTCTTGAGCGCGTTTTTTCAACCGAATTCGCTGAAATTTGGTACATTGGGTTCCTATTGGGTACTAAATGTCTCCACAAAAAGTTATTAATATAGGTCCATATTTTCGGATAGCCCCCATATAAGGGTACCATCTAATTCCGGTATTTTGGGGTTCTTGAGCGCGTTTTTAAATGAATTTGGTATTTTGCAGTCGTATATGGTAACAAATCTCTCTACCAAAAATTGTTAATATTCGCACCCCTTTTTAGGGTAGTCCACATATAACCCCATTTTTTATATTAAAATAGATATGTGATTTGTTCGCGTTTTGAGTTTGGATCTAAGACTCTGTTGTAATAATTTCTCCTGCGGAGGATAGCGAGATAAAAAATTATAACGTAAGGTTAATGAACTATAGCCGCATTTAGACCTAGCCCCTGTGTGGAGGTACCAGAAGAAGTGGACCGATATTCCCCATCTTCGAATTTGAACAAAGTTTGGAAGAAATAATAAGATGGGCAAAGTTTGGATAAAATTTAAATTTTTTCCAACGGATTTGGTCCAAAGAAACATGGGGCCTAGAACCAATATTTCGATGAGGCACATTTTCACCGTGTTAAAGTGTTTACACCCTCATTAGCCATAATGCTGAGGGTATAATTATTCATTAAAAATTGCTGAAATTTGTATTTGGTGTACATAATGGTTTACATAAATCGGTTTGTAGAAATGTCGGCATAGGTATATCTACGGTGGAGGGTATCCAAAGTTCGGCCCGGCCAAACTTAATGCTTTTTCACTTGTTTATATTAAAATAGTTAACTGAATTGTTCCGCGTTTTTGGTTTGCCTCTGTATAGCCGCATTCGACCATAGTATGGAGGGCATTCTGTAGTCGAAATTGTCAGTTTATACCTTACAAAGTATGGCATTTAAAGACGATTTGGTCTATTTATCAATCTGTTCTAATCATTCTATCTTCGAGATAAAAAAAAAACTAGAACGTCAGGAACGAGAATAAACTATATCGGCCGGCATTTATATCCCATACCCTATATATAAAACACCTACCGATTTAAAATGTAGTGATAAGGAAATTATTGAGATACAACACGAAAATCTTGGATTCAAAATTGAGCTATATCGATCCGCAATTATGCATAGCACCTCATATAATGATAACTCCAAATGGTCGTATTAGGTATAACCTCCAGGGAAGTACGCTTACAAACTTGTTACCCTCAGTGACCATTTTCATGTTGAACCCCGAAATATAATCCTGGATACGTTGGTGATTACCTCATATCACTTTACCCTCTAAATTGCAGTATTTTAGGGATTCTGTGCACATGTTCCATCCTACCAGGCGTCATCAGAATCGGTCCACATTTTGGGTAATTGCGATTTTAGGAAAAATCTCCATTGAAAAATTCCTAAAATTTGCATTTGGTTTACTACAATCTATCAGTACTGGCCATCCGAATTAAATGCAACAGCTTACAAAATTGAGCATAGAATTACGTAGTTGCGTTTTCTAGAAGTACAGACATAGCCCAACGGATGACCTATTGATATTTGTTTGAAGTCGATTTGCATACTATTGCCCCATTTATAACATTGCGCATAACATTTTATGTATAAACAGTCATCGGACGATGATTAACGTGATATTTATTTTTAGACTTTGATGTGACTAATTTGTCACTTAAATTAACATTTTTGAAATTTTTGATAACAAAAATCAAACTACATTCATTGGCAATATGCCAAAAAAAATTATAGGCCTTACAAGGGAAGGTGTGTGTGTGTGGAAATTCCCAGTGAGTTAGTAGTTTGGCCAATAGCTTTTATAAACGAATATTTGTCATATAAAGTTTTTATGGAAATGCTTATTTTTTAAAATATTGAACGAAATAAAAATAAAAATGTATCGGAACATTTATTGATCTAGAAATGGGCAGATATGTGGGAGAATATCTGCTAATTGATGGAATTCCCAACAGTAATATGAGTTAATACATTTTGCAACTGAAGATGTTGTCAGGCAGACGGTAATAAAATGTGCGAAACTATGTTTTGCGATATTAAGAGACCTTATAGGGGAAGGTGTGTAGGAGTTCTGATAAATAGTTCATTTTGACTGACTTATCTATGAAATTCCCATATAGGAGACGGAATTGCCTATATGAGTCATAACATTTGAAATCTGACACAGATGTTAAACTAGTTTTTTTTTTTTTTTTTTTTTGTTTGACATGTTTACATTGGAACTTCTGACTATTTATGGATAAATAATCGTTGGATATTAACCGGTCGGTCACAAACGCACCGTTTATTTTTAGCCTCTGACATATTAAATTGATTTTTAGTTAGCCAAACATTTATAGGGCTATAAATAGAAAATAAGTGTGGGATCATCATTAAGTGATAAATATTTTTCAATAAATTTGAACACAACATTTGTCATGTCAACTATGAAAGTGTTGACTATTTATGGATAAATAATTGCGGTGATTAACGAAGTATTTAAATTTAGCCATTGATTTATTAACTTGGCGCTTAGGAAATAAATCTCATTTTATTTAGGTGAAGTTACATGTTTTTGTTTGCCAAACATTTCTAGGGCTATAAATGGAATAGAAATGTGAACTCAACATTAAGTGATAAATAAATTTAAACACACACTGTTACACTGCTAAGCATGGTGTTTTGTGAGTAATCGATGGAAATCCCAATAGTAAAATGAATGAATACATTTGAAAGTTGATACTGATAACCAAAGATAGAGTAGTTTTCCTGCACAAAATCTAAAACAGTTTATCACAGATTTTGATAGAAATTAGGTCAGTTGTTTTTCGTTTGGTAAAAATCAAATACAGAACCTTGTCCCGACCCTGGGTAAATTTTTTTATTGCTGAAAGTTTATCTCTCGCTAATTTTCGTGGGAACAAAGGGAACTCCTTTTATTAACAACATTTCTTAACTGTAGACTTTAAGGTGGTCCCATGAGAAAACAATGTTTGCTACCATCTTGTTAAAGACTTCGATCTTGAACCTCTAGATAGTCCCGATTGAAAAAGAACACGTTGTTTACACAGAATGACTTACCAGACAATCGAAGACTGGTCTAATTCTATCACAAGGATAGTTCCATCATAATTATTAATCTTTAGAAGACTTCCCATTTCTTCACAAACAGTTTCCTGTTCGGGAGACCATTTTGCGAGATCAACATTTTTATTATTAACTGCGTCTTTGACATCATTGTGGATCTCTTCATTCAGCTTGCACTTGAAGTGTTTCGATCCATTTCGGTTCACTACACTTCATTTCGTTCCATATTTCCGTTCGTTCAATTAACTGCAACGAGATGTAAACAGACCCTAAGCTAGTACCGGTCGTTCCTTTTGCAGAATAGTTCGTTTGAACTAGTTCGTTCCAAAATGTTCCAAACTCTACTGATGTCGTCAATCTTCCTCTTTCGTACAATCTGGCCATTCCTCTTAGGATCCCCGGGCTTTACGTAAGAGTCTATAACTGCTTCTTGATTTATAAGCAAGCTTTTGGCGCCCTCTGTCGATGAATCCTTTGGTCATTGTACCAAATGAACCATTGGAGCAATCGGAACTAGATGCACAAAGGAACCGGGCATAGTACCGATTGTTCCTTTTGCGGAATAGTTCCATAGAACTAGTTCGGACCACAAAGAAGAAAGAACAAGAAAAATGTGAGCGGAGGGAAATCGAGATGAAGATGGAAACCTTGTGTCAGATACAGTTAGCGTATTGAGGATATGGAAAGAGCATTTTGCAAAGCTTCTGGTATCAAATAGTGGCGGTGAAGAAGATATCTCAGATCCAATTGGAGATGAGGTCAGAAAAGCAATCAATCGGCTGAAGAATCATTAAGCTGGATATGCTGATGCTGGAGTCTTCAAAACCGATCTTCAGATGCAGTCAGGAGCATACACCAGCTGATAAGTACAATCTGGCTAGAGGAATGCATGCCCAATCAATTGGCTGAAGAATAATAAAGCAACAGGTGCCGATGCCGAACTATTCATGACCGGTGGTCAGGAGCATGCACCAGCCGATTAGTACAATTTGGCTAAAGGAATTCATGTCCAATGGCTGGAACCTCAGCATCCTGTGTGCCGAACACAAAAAAGAAGACAAGACGATATGTGCCAACTATAGAGGAATTAGCCTCCATCCCATCGCATATAAAGTGCTATCCAGCGTACTGTGTGCGCGACTGAAGCCAATGTCAATGACATTATTGGACCTAACCAATGCGGCTTCAGACCTGACAAATTCATCATATACCAGATATTTACTCTGCGCCAAATCCTGGAAACGACCCACAAAAAATTCATCGACACATTGCACATATTCGTCGACTATAAATCCGCATTCGACAGCCCAATCCGCTTAGAGGTATTTAAAGCCATGTCTGCGTTCGGCATTCCTACAGGATAACTTTAACTGGCACAAGGTCTCCGATTAAATTCAGAAAGGACCTCTCGGAGCCTACGAATTCGATGGAAGGATCAAGTGGAGGATGACATATCAAAGCATGGTCTTTTAATTTGGAAAAACTGCGCACCAGATCGCCGTGTCTGGAAATTTTTATGTTCGGCTTATGGAACAAATGTTCTGTCTCGAGCCAGCTGTGTTCGGATCAAAACGACTCAACTCTAATATTATCACTAATCATTCATCTTCGTAGTGGTTCTTGGCTACCTTTTGACTGTTGTCATATTACTCTTTGTACCATCTGGACATTCTTGTTACGATTTCCGGGTTTTACAAAAGACTTCTTGACACTTGACAGTGATCTTGATCGAGACAGGGTTCTTTGAATACGTCAACTGGTAAGATACGGCTTGCTCTTCGTACCAGTTGATGGTAAGATTTTTCTCTTCTCAGGTTTAGCAGTTGTTTGTCAATGGATTCTTGGGACAATTCATCCAGATACCTTCTTACTTCTTTTTTCACTTCTTCTACCACCTTGACTGCTTCTGCTTCTCCGGGTTCTTCATTAGCGTGTATACTTAGGAGATAATGGCAAGCTGTCTCAGAATACATCAATTTTTATGTCAATCACTTTGGAAAAAATAACTAGGCAATCTAATGTTGCATTAAGGTGGGCAACGGCTTGAATAAGTACATGTCTGGCTCTGGTATGATCTGGGATTATTGACTTCGCAAAATATGAAACAAAAACATTGTTCGGAGAAAAACGGGTTTAAAGTTTGAGCAGCACTTCGTTTGATATTGACACAATAAATCGGCTATATCATCAAGAGTTTTTGAGATTTTCACTTGATATTTTCGACGATCATTCTTGAATGAGAGTATTTTCGAATTAAAAATAAAACAGAAAAAATAATTTGTCCTACCCACCCTAATATACAAATATTGCATACATATATAAAAAAATCCCTTCATATCTATTCAATTTAAATACGAAAAAAATCCCTCACCACCAAAGATAATGTCCATCATTCCGCAAATCCGCAAAGTAAAGTACCGACGCTGTATTTTTATGCTGTCACATTAAATCATGACTTGTTTTGACATAAATAACACAAATAACAGCAACAAAAATAATTTATATCACTCTCCGTCTTTGCAGGTTTTAGCCAACAAATGAAATCGGGAATGGTAACACGTGACGAATGGGGTGCACGCAGCCCAACACTGGTGGAACATTTCAAGGGTCCAGCACCATTTGTCATCATTCATCATTCGTATCAACCGGCAGCGTGCTACACCAATGAAGATTGTCGCAAAGCGATGCGTTCTATGCAGGATTATCATCAGCTGACCCATGGTTGGAATGACATTGGCTATAGTTTTGCCATCGGTGGTGATGGTATGATTTATATTGGCCGTGGATTTAATGTGATTGGTGCCCATGCACCCAAATACAATGATAAAAGTGTGGGCATTTGTCTCATTGGAGATTGGAGAAGTAAGTTAATGACACACACTATCTCTCTCCCTCTCTCTCTAAAAAGGGAAATTCCGAAATTTACGATTTTGTTTTATTTCATTTTTCAGGTGAACTACCACCACCCCAGATGTTAAAGGCTGCCAAGGATTTAATTGATTTTGGTGTTGCCAAGGGCTTTATAGATCCCGATTTTAAATTAATGGGTCATCGCCAGGTACGAGACACGGAATGTCCCGGCAATCGTCTCTTCAATGAAATTTCAACATGGCAACACTTCTCACCAACCGCCAATAGCACAGAAAATGAAATCAAATAACATGGTTATATTTTCGGTCGCATAGTTCAAATTTAATTAGGACAAGCCAAATAATTCTATTAGTTAAAAAATAATAATTTTTGTATTTTATTGTAAAATAACTTTAAAAGAAAATGTAATTTAAGATCTCGCATAAGATGAACATAAGCAGAACATGGCAATGAATTAATTAAATAATTCATGATGAGAACAATTATGTATAGAATAGAATATGCAAAAATGTGAAAAAAATGTGGAGCTTGATTTTTTGTAAGACAATTAAATGTAAACTAAGAAGATACTGTGTTTTATTTCCTATTATAAGATCTATTGAGCAAACAGCGTCGGAATGAAACCCGCTTCTCTATAGAAGCTATATCTAAATCTGAACCGATTTCAACGATTTCAGGAAACTTAACACACATCATTCTAGACCTATTTCATTACGCTGTCCCAAATTTCGTGAAAACCGAAGATATTAAGGGACTTTGGTGCACCATGTACATTAAATCGGACGAAAATATATATGGCAGCTATATCTAAATGTGAACCGATTTTCAGGAAACTTAACACACATCATTCTAGACCTAATTCAGTACGCTGTGCAAAATTTCGAACAAATCGAAAAATATATAGGGACTTTGGTGAAGAATTTACATTATATCGGACGAAAATATATATAGGAGCTATATCGAAACCTGAGTCGATTTCCGGGAAACTTAACACACGTCATTCTAGACCTAATTCATTACGCTGTGCCAAATTTCGTGCAAATTGAAAGATGTATAGGGACTTTGGTGCACTATTTACCTAAAATCGGACGCAAATATATACGGGATCTATAAATAAATCTGTACCGATTCTCAGGAAACTTAGCACACATCATTCTATACCTAATTCATTACGCTGTGCCAAATTTCGTGCAAATCGAAAGATAAATAGGGACTTTGGTGCACTATTTACCTAAAATCGGACGAAAATATATATGGGAGCTACATCTAAATCTGAACCAATTTTTTCCAATTTCAATAGGTTTTGTCCTTGGGCCAAATAAGTGACCTATGCCAAATTTCATCCAAATCGGACCATAGATGCGACCTGTACTTTGTTCACAAAAATATATGGACGGACAGACGGACGGTCGTCGACTCAGAAAGTGATTCTATGCATATTCTCAAAAGGAACCATGTGTCTATCTCGTTTCCTTTTGCCTGTTACAAACATATGCACAAAGACATAATACCCTGTACCACAGTGTGGTGAAGGGTATAAAAAACGCGTAACGCGAACATTCAGCTTATGTTACTGTTACTGATGTGGGTATCTCAGCATCTGTAGTCGAGGGTATTGTTACAAGCAAGCAGCCAACAAACAAAAATGAATGCCAGTTTCAAACCACAGGGGAAGAGTAATCTTGGCCTAGCCTTCCGAGGCGGGCGGGGACTCAAATTCCGAGTCTGTACACGAGAATACGACAAACGACAGTACTAAGCTCACGACAAGGAAAAATCAGCCATCCGAAGCATAATGGCGGAAACTGACCAAGATGAAACGGAGAAACAATTGCGAATAGCATAGGAAGGGGCTACAACAATTGGTAGGGAGCCGGCGTAAAAGTTGCCATGAGGCGCTACAGAAAGGAGGTCTGCTATGTAGTGATCGATGAAAATGGTGCGTCCGGCAAAATAAGAAAATAGACCCATAAGGAGGTGATACGTGCGATCATTGGAAGGTTCTTTGAATACCTGCTGCATGAAATGGACCCTATCGATCTGGACAACTGACAAAATCAGACAATGAAACCCAAGCTGCTGAGGAAAATAGGCATTCCTTGATTAAAAAAGACAAGAGGTTGGGGCTGCGATTTCACGACAGAACGCATGTTCGAAGTCTTCAGCATACAAAACAATGGAACAATGGACAGTCGACACCACGAAATAGGTACGCTAAAATATATATGCATTGACTTTGAGAGAGCTCTCACCAATGTCGGCAATGAAACGCTTATCCCGTCCTTAGAAAGCTTTTGAGTTGACAAGTCCTAGACTGATTCAGCCATATGTTAAGGAATAAATGGTATACTACACGACCTAACTATCAGAGACAACATAGGGCTGGGGACACCGCATGGAGGGATTATGTCACCGTTTCGTCTTAATGGTCAAATACTGCAATCACGTGTTATTCGTCCAGGGTCACTACTTTCGAGTGAAAGTAGAAAGTAGATCCAGCCTGTTGATCTAGGGAATGGGGGTGGGGGAATCCTATCCATGAGGTGATGGCATGGATGATGGTGATAATGATGTCAAAATGCCACTTTTATGGTACCAGTAGACCATTTAAGTGGCATTTTGACAGGCTTGAAAATTCGTCCACTGCGTATTGCTTACATGAGCACACCGGCGCCGCTTATCTTACCATCGAACGACCTATTGCTTTGTAGGAGGTAAACAAAGCTGCAAGTGACTTGAGGACCTTGTACTGCATCGGCATCATCCTGTTGTGTCGATATAGGGATACGACCTTCATATCATCATGTAAATTGTTCCTGTCGCAGTTCTCAGGACGGCCTTCTGACAGGTTTGAATTCATCCTCAGGATCGCCTAACAAGGTTTCTTTATCAGCACCCTAAGAGCTCTCGGCAAGCGACTTGAAGACCTTCATCCTACCTCTCATCTTGTCGAAAATGGGATGGAAGGAAAATGGATCTTCCCTTTTTCACACTACGGGTTTTAAGACTTCTTGTTTCTGAATTCCACATCTGAATGACAACCACACATATAATTGATTATCTAACATTTCAAGCTAGGCCGGGAGATGGTATTCTCTATGTCCAGGAAAAGCTTTGCGTGATTGACAGTATCGAAGCCTTTCAATAAGTCAAAAGCTACCCAAACTGTTCTATAGCACGGCATACTTCCCTACTACTTCAGATGCAGGAGTAGTAACTCAAGCATGTTTTCTACGGGGGGCTGAAGCGAAATTGGTCTGAACGTATCCTTGCCTGTCTTCAATAGCGGCATCGCCCTGTAGGATCACCTAATTGCTTAAGCAATTATTGACCGATATTAGCCTAAGATGGATGCGTCTTAAGCAAGCATTTCGGGTAATGTCGATCCTACGTGGAAAGAATACACAAGACTGTATTTCCTGGGTAGGCAGTCCTTTTATCATAATGTTTTCCGAGTCAATCCGGCATAAGAAACCGGCTGCTGCTGAATTTATGGTAGAGAGATTTTGTACCCACTGAGAATCAAAAATATCAAAGCAATTCGGCAAAAAAAACGTGGCCAACATACCAACATAATACCAACGAGGGTACTGTAATATGGGGGGGTATGCCTAAAGATGGACCGATTTACCATAATTTAGAACATGACTTGCTTGCATACAAAAAGTAATTCTATGAAAATTTTGGCCATCTATCTCAAAATCGTATAGAGGCTAGAGTGTTTTCAACTGTCATAGACGGACATGTCTACATCGACAGAGATCCAGAATATATAGGGTCCGTAATGATTATTTCGATGAGTTACGAATGGAAAACGAACTTATTATACCTTTCATACTATTGTAGAAGATATAAAAATCACCAACGTTTTCATTGTGTTCAATTTCTCTAAATGCAAATGCGTCAGAAAACATTTTTAAATTCATATTAATTGAACGCCTAAAAATATGCTTTAATTTGCGTTTCTTTTTGTGCAGCTGATAATTATTTATCCATTTTAAATTTCAACACCAGAAAAACAACAAACAGAGGTGGTAGTGTGGTGGAAATAAATGTTCAACAAATTAACAGTTTGTTGCGATTTAAATCAATTGTTTTGTTTGTTTCCAAATCTGTTGTTTTG
This sequence comes from Musca vetustissima, assembly GCF_032173495.1. NCBI lineage: Eukaryota > Metazoa > Arthropoda > Insecta > Diptera > Muscidae > Musca > Musca vetustissima. Next base: position 30,465 of record NW_026878301.1, on the reverse strand, counting down.
TATTTGGCGAGCGATGTTATTCGAAAAACGATTTGTAATTTAAATAATTTGGAATGTAAACAATAACTGTTGTTTGTGTGTGGGTGGATAGGTGACACCAAACGACCGATAAAGTTTGCAAAGTAAAAAAGACAGATTTTTTTGTTTGCACAATTTTCAACTTCATTAGAAAAACAAAGAGAGAAAAAAACAACAAAAATTGAAATATAAGATGAGATTTTAAACATAGAGACATCCTCTAAAATGGCATGGAGTGTATGTTTAGTTTGATATAGTTTTTGTAACTCAATTTATTTTAAAATTTATCGGGACATAAAATGAAACTTCGATGGGTCACATTTTTAATCATATAAAATTGAATAAACCCTAATTTGGCATTCTAGGCTTAAAAACATTGATGAAATTTTTCAGTATTGGTCATTGACTCATGTTCCAACCCAAGTGACTGTAATTTGGCATTCCCGATTCTCAGATAGGTTATTGCTGAACTTTATCAATATATATACAGGGTGAGATGAAAAAAACTGCAACTACTTCGGTTGGCCACTAGAACTCAAGCGCCGGTCATGGTGATGGTGTGGGCCACCATAACAACCGATGGTCGCTCTCCGCTCATATTTATCGACTATGGCATCAGAATAAATATTGAACATTTTGACCGCAGACCTTGGACATACCAACAGAACTCAGCGCCATCGCTCTCAGCACGCGCCACTCAAGAATGGTTACAAAGTGAGGTTCCTCGCTTCATTTCCAGCACACAATGACCACAAAAATCTACGTATGCCAATCCGTTGGACAATTGTGTCTGGAGTATTTTGGAAAGCAAGGTTGATACTAAAAAATACCAAAAATACCCTCCACCATAGTATGGAGGGTAATTTAATTTTGTCATTCCGTTTGTAACACATCGAAATATTCATTTCCGACCCTATAAAGTATATATATTCTTGATCAGGGTAAAATTCTAAGACGATCTAGCCATGTCCGTCCGTCTGTTGTGATCACGCTATCTTCTGAAGGAATTGAGACAGGGTGCTGAAATGTTGCATAGCGTTGTCTTTTGTCTGCAGGCAAGTCAAGTTCGAAGATGGGATATATCGGTCCACGTTTAGGCATAGCTCCCATATAAGGGTACCCCCAAATTTTCGGTATTTTGGGGTTCTTGACCTTGTTTTTCAACCGAATTCTCTGAAATTTGGTACGTTGGGTTCTTATTGGATACTAAATGTCTCCACAAAAAATTATAAGTATAGGTCCACTTTTTTTGGTAGCCCCCATATAACGGCACCTCGTAATTTTCACTATTTGGGAGGTTTTGATCGTATTTTTCCACCAAATTGGCTCTAATTTAGTATTTTGAGTTCTTAATAGGTACCAAATTTCTCCACAAAAAATTATGAACATAGGTCAATTTTTCGGGTAGCCCCCATATAAGGGTACCCCCAATATTCTGTATTTTAGGGTTCTTGAGCACGTTTTTCAACTGAAATTGCTGCAATTTGGTATTTTATAGTCGTATATGGTAACAAATCGCTCTACCCATATAACCCTTTTTTATATTAAAATAGTTATCCGATTTGTTCCGCGTTTTATATTGGTTCTAATACGGCATTTACATTAGAACTTTCTACCGGGTTAACCTACTTTATGAGGATTTATTTGGCATATATTCAAAGGAATTGAAAATTTAAACCCACTGGGTTAACCAAATCCGGTTTAATGTAAACGACCTTTAAGACTCTATTGTAATCATTTCACCTGCGGAGGATAGCGAGATACAAAATTAGAACGTAAGGTTCGATAATGAACTATATCCGCATTTAGGCCTAGCCCCTATGTGGAGGTTTCAGAAGGAGTGGACCGATATTCCCCATCTTCGAATTTGAATTATCAATTAAAAATTTCTGAAATCTGTATTATGGTTTACATAATCCGTTTTTAGACATGTCGGTATAGGTCCACTTTTTGGTATGTTCCCTCTATTTTCATTTCTAATACCTGTCAGTACATCTATGGTGGAGGGTATCCAAAGCTCGGCCCGGCCGAACTTAACGCTTTTTCACTTTTCACCCTATATATCTTTCGATTTGCACGAAATTTGGCATAGCGTAATGAATTAGCTCTAGAATGACGTGTGTTAAGTTTCCTGAAAATCGATCCAGATTTAGATACAGCTCCCATATATATTTTCGTTCGATTTTATGTAAATGGAATACCAAAGTCCCTATATATCTATCGATTTGCACGAAATTTGGCATAGCGTAATGAATTAGCTTCATTTCAAGTACCTGTCAGTATATCTATGGTGGAGGGTATCCAAAGTTCGGTCCGGCCGAGCTTAACGGTTTTTCACTTGTTGTAACTCAATTTATTTTGAAATTTTCCAGACCTACTTATACGAAGTTTAGGTGGCATAATCGGGACAAAAAAGAGAATATCAAAGGGTCACATTTTTAATCGTATAACATTTAATAAGGTTGTAATTTGGCATTTCTGGCTTTGGCAGGCTGATATAAAACTATGTCGGAAATTGTCAATATTGGTCAATGTTTTGACAAATTGACGTCCCGCCTCATTTTCGGTATTTTGTATGTTGGCTAAGAATATTTAATTTATTGAAATAGTCCCCATATGAATGTACAGTCCCATAGTCCCGTACAAAGATCCCGCCCATTTTCGGTATTTAGAAGGTTTTAGCTACATTTTCCCAACAAAGTAGCTGTGATTTGGCATTCCGAATTCTTGGATACTGAAACACGTTATTGTAGACGCATATTCTAACCCAAGGGACTGTAATTTGGCATTCCGGATTCTGAGACATATTATTGCAGAACTTTATCAATACATATATATTTTTTGTTTTTGCAAAATAGTCAGGCTTAATCCCAGTTTGTTGTTTTTATAAAAAACAACTATTTATTAGTGGGGAATGTATGGCATTGTCCGCCGGGGTAAGGCAGGGAAGACTATAGTTTCGGATCTCGCCACTGATCCTCATCAGTTCCCTTAGTTTTTTGTTGGGATATTCTCCCCAGAAGCTATTAATAGCTTCTTTACAAAAAACCTTTCAAACCCAAATGTCTCTTGTGACAATTTGAAGTTCTTACGTTACCAGCGATACGACCCCAATGAGAAGTTCGTTTCGTTGGCGCCTGACTTCGTGGTCAACAAGGCATTTACAGACAACTACATTACATCTCCCGCTGCTATGTGTCGTCACTTTGTGACGAATGCACAAACAACAAACTGGGATTAAGCCTGACTATTTTGCAAAAACAAAATACTGAAGTTGTAGACGAGGCACGGTCATACTGTTTGGTTTATTGCTTTAACTAGCAATACCAACAACAACGTTATGTGCATTCGTCACAAAGTGACGACACATAGCAGTGGGAAATGTATTGTAGTTGTCTGTAAATGCCTTGTTGACCACGAATTCAGGCGCCAACGAAACGAACTTCTCATTGGGGTCGTATCGCTGGTAACGTAAGAACTTCGAATTGCCACAAGAGACATTTGGGTTTGAAAGGTTTTTTGTAAAGAAGCTATTAATAGCTTCTGGGGAGAATATCCCAAAAACAAACTAAGGGAACTGATGAGGATCAGTGGCGAGATCCGAAACTATAGTCTTCCCTGCCTTACCCCTCGGCGGACAATGCCATACATTCCCCACTAATAAATAGTTGTTTTTTATAAAAACAACAAACTGGGATTAAGCCTGACTATTTTGCAAAAACAAAATACAAATGGTATCCCAAATAACCCGCCAACACTACTCATATATATTTTTTTCAATCTTTTTGAAGTTTTTGCCGAATTTTCCCACCGAAGTGGTTGTAATTTGTCATTCCGGGTTCTCGCGGTATAAAAAATATTTTTGCATGTAGTAGGTCCATGTTTCGGCATATCATTCATATGAAGAAGGACACACCTCATTTCATTCCGAAATGGCTATGATTTGACATTCCAGATTCCTGATGAATACCAAATTTTTTCAAGGATATTTTCAATATAGGCCAAATTCTTTAATATAATATCCCAAACACAATGGTCTGGCTTACTTTTCGGTACGTTGAATTTCCCATTGCAGCATTTCATCCTGAGCGTCTGTCATTTTGTATTTAATTTCCTCAGAGTATAAACGACCTACTAGCAAACTATATTAAAACTAACCATACCTCCAGGGTAGCCCTCATATAACAGTGTTTCCCAAATATCGGTAGTTTAGGCACCTAATTCTAATTGTGTTTAAATCTCTCCCTTCAAATGATTAATATCGCTACACGTTTTCGTATAGCAGCCCCCTTATATCAATACAGTCAATCTTCGGAATTTTAAGGATTTTTAAGGATTTTATTGGTATTTAGTTTTATATGGTAGCAATTTATCAATGAATTTTGTTCTTCTCTGGAGAGAATAGGGCATTCAAAGCATCGCCATCTTTCATGATTAATCCTAACGAATATCTCATTGCTTTAATTCCAGCTAAGCAGATGATTGTCCTGTTATAGCCTCTCCAAGAAGAATGGCTATACCATCTATCGTTGCCTAGAAACAACGTCTTTGTTTTCTATAGAGGCCTAGTGTCTTTGCTTAATTGGTGTTGCCATTTTCCTCTGGCTGGAAATTTAGAGTATTCGGATATGCCGGAATCGAAAATTATTTTGTGGATACTGTCCCAAACTTATTACTCCTCCCCGTTGGGATCATAGACATCGCAATCATATTCTATTAGTCATTGTGTTAGTTTCGTTATCACAGTCTTTTTCTATTCCAGCTAAGTAGATTATTAGTCTACTATAGTCTGTCCAAGAAAGATGGTGCTGCCATCTATCGCTACCTAGAAACAACTTCGGTTTCTTCAGAGATTGAGTGTCTTCGCTTACTGGGTGTTTCCTCTTGGTGGCGATTGACCCAAAAATAATTGTTCTAATTTCTTTTACAAAACTTCTGAATATAAAATTTTGAGTTTTCTGATCGTGGCGCATTGAAATACTTTTTGCGTATACTGTCCTAAACTTTTTACTCATCCCGGTTAGAATCATGGGCTTAACAATCATATTCTATTAGACATTGTTTTAATTCCAGCTAAGCAGATGATTGGTCTGCTATAGCCGATGATGATACTGCCATCTATCGTTGTCTAGAAACGACGTTTTAGTTTTCTGCAGAGTTTGAGGGTTCTTGCTTACTTGGTGTTGTCATTTTCCTTTTGCTGACGATATACTCAATAAAAAATGCTCTCATTTCTTTTACAAAACATCCGAATTGAAATTTTTGAGTAATAGGACTGTGGGGTACTGTCCCAAACATATTACTTTTCCCTGTTGGGCTCATGAAAACCACAATTATATCCTACTTGCCATTGTGTTAGTTTGGTTCTGATTATTTTTTATTCCAGCTAAGTAGATAATTGGTCTACTATAGCTTGTTCTAGGTGATGGTACTGCCATCTACCGTTGCATAGAAACAAAGCCTTTCTTAATATTGTGAAGTGGTTGGTGTTCTTACTTATTAGTGTTATCAATTTCCTATGGGAGACCTCATTCTCTGGCATTTTTTTGTGTTATCCTTACGTCTTGATGTCGAGGTTGGTTAATAGAATGCCCCAGACATTCGGATGCATTTCATCTGAAGGGGAATGTATGTATCTTTTTGTAAATATTCGAAAACCACTGTAAAGGAATTCCGCCCTCCTCTGGGATTGAAACCAGAGTTTCGTTATCATTTCTTGGTTATTCCATCTAAGTAGATGATCGATCTAATATAGCCTGTCCTAGGGGATGGTGCTACCCTCGAATGTTGCATAGAAAAAATTCGGAACAACTCTAGTTTAGTAAAAACGACCCGATTTTTTTGAAATTTTTTCCAGAGGTAGGTATTTTGACCCTAATTATGGGAATGTTTTTTTTTCTTGGGGGACGTACCCGGTTACCCGGTTATTTGACCCGAAAGTTCGGGTCCGCGTACCCGGGTATACCCGGTTCTACGGATCCGATTAATACAAAAATGGGTATAATTTTAAAGGTTATAAAAATACCTTTCCAATGAGTGGGGTTATGATAGGGTTATCTCAAACCGTTTTGGAGACACAGCCACCCTATTTTTATGAAAAACTCCCTAAAAGTCGAACTTGGGTCCATTATGGTCCCTCTCGACTCCTTACTCAAATTCTATATAAAAGGAGATTCTGTCGCGTAGCCGGTGTTGGTACATGTCCATAGGAGAAAGTTTTAAATCCCAGAAAACTATTCTATAGATTCTGTCGCGTAGCCGGTGTTGGTACCTGTCCATAGGAGAAAGTCTCAAATCCCCGGCCGAAGGCCGGCTACCCAGAAAACTATACTATATAAAAGGAGATTCTGTCGCGTAGCCGGTGTTGGTACCTGTCATATCTCATATTTTTGCATTTGCATATAAGACATTCATGTTAATACTAAACATGAATTTGACATAGTCGGTTTGCAGGGTTCTAAGGCCCATATCTTTTGATCCACAGCAGATACAGCCACATATCACACCATTTTGGAAAGGGCAAATTGTGGTCTATCATTTGAGTGGAGAGGGACTATAATGGACCCAAGTTCGACTTTTAGGGAGTTTTTCAAAAAAATAGGGGCCCAAAATCCATAACCCCATCATATCACCACTCATTGGAAAGGTATTTTTATAACCTTTAAAATGATACCCATTTTGTATTAATCGGATCCGTAGAACCGGGTATAACCGGGTACCCGGACCCGAACTTTCGGGTCAAATAACCGGGTAACCGGGTACGTCCCCCAAGAAAAACATATATCCCCATAATTAGGGTAAAAATACCTACATCTGGAAAAAATTTCAGAAAAATCTGATCGTTTTTACTAAACTAGAGTTAAGCCAAAAATTCCCTTCTGAATTGTGTACAGTGGTTGAAGTCCTTGCTCATTTAGTGTTACCATTTGCTTCTGGGAGGCGCTATTCCCTATCATTTCTTGTTTTATGTTATGATGCCGACGTTGGTTAATAGAATGTCTGGGTCTTCGAATTCATTTCATCTGGAGCGGAATTTATGCCTCTTTTTATAAACATTCGAAACCCACTGTGAAGAAATTTCCATCCTCCTCAGAGATACAAACCAGAGTTTAAAGTCTGACAACAACGACGACGATGATGAGAAAATGGTAGGATTAGGAGGAGGAATTGTCGTCACTGTCGTCATACAAATTAAACACATTAAAATTTATCAGTTCGGCTCCTAATCTCATTTCTGCATTTGTAAGTTAAGATCAACCTGGTCGAATTTTTTATACCCTCCGACTTGTGATGTGCATTCAACATTTCGTAAAATATTGGGACCTTGATATTGAGACTATGTCAGATTGGGCGCTATATCTGACAAGTTTATTAGTGGATACAATTTTTAAGAACAACGGATTTATAAGTAGACTTTTGGACCCGAAACATAATATTCCGATTTGCGTCTTTAATTGGTCACGAGCAAATGCGACGCAAAAACACATAATGCTATTAAAAAAACCCAGGGCCTATATTGAAAATTTTCAGGGAAAACGAAACAGCCACTTGGATTGAAAAATTCGGCTAAACCCTTCAAGACGATTCATTCTTAACCCGAACGAACTTAACTACTTCTTAAGGTCCTTTTTTCAGAGTTATAAATATAGAGTGTTTAGGACTATGGCATAAATATATTCGACAAAATACTTCCACATTCTAAAATTTCCGCCATGATGATGGATATAACAACTTCGGCTCGACCATTTTCATTTTTTCTTTTCTTCCCAAATTTCCTTCATAGTCACTGTCCGTTCGTTCGTTGTGTATAAAAATGTCAAATGCAAAATAAGTCGAATCACTTACACAGAAAAAAAAGCAGATCAATTGATAGATGGAATGAATGGACCAAATCAACAATGGCCGATAGTCATGGTAACGCCAGAAGCAGAAGAAGACACCAAAGTGAAGATATTCAATGTACAGACGTGTAAAAGTGAATGTGAATGGTGGGTGCCAAAGTGGGAGAGAAAACAAAAAAGAAAAAAGCGAAAGAACGACTGAATGAAATTGAAATCGTAACGAAGGCACAAACACTTTTTGTCTTAAAATGTCTTAGAACCTCCTACCACCTACGCGAAGAAACCACCGCTACTTATACTTCTAATCGTATCAAATCGTATTGACAAATCAAAAAAATAAATAAATTTAAATTTAAATATTTTCAAGAAGAAGAAAAAAAACAAATTGTTGAAGATATTGAATAAATACGCCTTTGCAAAATGGGAATGGATTTTTTGGATGAATGGTTTTTATCACAAGGTAAGTCAATGGAGTCGTCAACGACGACGACTACGACAAAGCAAAGTTCAAAGAACAAACTCGTCAAAAAATTAAATAGCTGGCAGCCTGAATCCCTACACCAATTGACAGATAGCGATTGTGCCACGGTTGTCTAGGGATCCGAACTGATAAATTTTAATGCGTTTAATTTGTATGACGACAGTGACGACAATTTCTCCTCCTAATCCTCCCATATTTTCTCCTTCTCCTCCTCATCGTCGTCGTTGTTGTTATTTTTGTCAATTTATTTCTGTTTTTCGATACGACAAATTTTTGTGGGTTCAATGCTGCTGCCTGCTGTAACCAAAAAAAAATGTAGAAGAAAATTGAAATGAAAATAAATCCGCTTGCGTAATTGAAATTGAATTTGAAATTTCTGCAGTAATTGCCAGTCATTCCTCTTGGCTAGCAGCGATAGAACACGAGAAAAAAAAAATCAAATAACAACAACCTGGCAAAATTAGGAGGCGGGTGTCTTGATTTGTTTTGACTTTGTTGGGCTGGTAGGCAGGCAGGCAGACAGCCACCTGTCATTATCTATTGGTGATAACAACACCTTTTTATTTGATTTTGATTTACAAAAAACAACAACTACAACAACAAGAAGGGCACATACTTTAAAGGAATTTGTTGCTGGGATCTCTAACAAATAAGGTAATTCATTTATTTTCTTTATTTCGGTTTTAGTAGCCAAGTTAAAAAGATTTCTCCCAGCTGTTTTGGCAAAAAATAATAAAAAAACAATTGAAAACGTGAAAATTCTGCAAAATATTTAAGAAAATATGGAACGTTTCTATGTAGCCTTCCGCAAAAATTGTATATCGACTATGAACATCGATCCGCAATATCATATTGAAATTTTGTGTAAGTAAAGTGAGAAATAATTTTGTTTCAAATTGGGCGCCATCTATGAGAAGTCAAAATTATTCAGAAATAATTTGTCAAAAATTTAATCCATTTTCGATTCGGGCGCAATTTATATCAAGTCTAATTATTATTTTATAGAATTTCGTAGGATATTTGCAAATAATTTATATGTAAAATTTTGGGTACAAACTAAATACCCCGAACTGCGTCGTAAATAGTAACCAGAAAATGCGATGCACATGGTAGAATTTTGTAAGAATTAACGAAATCGACAGTACGAACTTTTTATACCCTCCACCATGCACTTACTTTGCTGTCTTATAGCATAACGGTTTCCAAGTGCGTCGGTCTTGTGCTCATTTCATCCATTTTCCGAGAAGTTGTCTTCTACTTGATCTTTCCATCGGATTCTTGCCTGGCCTTAAAGTGAGTCATCAGTTGGCTCGGTTTTTTATGCCTTTTGAGCTGGGGCATCTTCATTCATTCTCACAACATGGCCTAGCCAGCTCGATCCGTCTGACTATGTCGATGTTCGAGAATAGATGGTTCATTCCACGGCGGTATTCACCGTCGACGCAGACCGGCCCATAGATCTTCCGGAGAATTTTTCTCTCAAACACTAAAAGAGCTTCGTCAACTGCTTGCGAAAGTACCCCTGCTTCAGATCCATACATTGGCACGGGTAATATCAGCGTCTTGGCAGACTCCTTCTCAATTCGTTCAAAGGTGGATGTTACCGCTCGCAATGTTCGACCCATTATGTCGATGTCGTCGGCGTAGACGAGTAACATATGTTGTACAGAGTGCGATTCCTGTTCACATTTGCATCTCGTATGACATTTTTCAGCTGGATATTAAACAGGAAACACGACAAACTGTAACCTTGTCTGAATCCTCGTTTGGTATTGAAGGGCTCCCAGAGGTATTTTCTGAATTTAACTGCTGTCCTTGTGGCAGTTAAATTTATCCTTCATAGCCGTAATAATTTTGCAAGTATGCCAAAGGCAGACATGGTTTTAAACATCTCTGAACGGATAGGGCTGTCGAATGCGGCGACGAAATGGTGGAATGTGTCGATGTGTTTTTCGTGGATCTTTTCCAGAATTTGGCGCAGTATGAAAATCTGGTCAATGGTGGATATGCCAGGCCTGGAACCGCATTGGTATGGTCAGTCGTTCACATTTGGCACATATCGTCTTGCTGGTGTCTACAGGGTTGCCCTATAAACAGCGTTTGTCACCCCAGTAGAATTACGACACTCCTGATCGTTCCACGGGTTTCTTAATGGTGGTTTTTGGCAGCAAGTGTTGCTTTTGCTGTAGTTTGTAGGGAGTGGACAATTAATTGCCATTGTGCTTCAATAGAATTATCGGGAATAGGAGTGCTTTCTTCAAGCAAGTTGGTACGTTGAGCGGAGTAGGCTTCTGCTATCTAATGTGTTTGCAGCTTTTTGACGTCGAGTTTCCGTGTTGCACAATAGTCCGAATCGATATTCCCTCCTCGTAGCAATCACATCATGATCAATCAGGAGAAATCCGGATGACATTGTGTATATCGAGATGCTTGAATCTGGCGCTGCTAACTACCTGCAGCAACTACCTAACTAGCTGCAGCGAAGTCAATCAATCTTCATGGAGGCTGAATTTTCCGACAGTGGGACCAAAATTATTTTTCCTTCCGATTTTTGCATTAAAATCTCCAAGCTGAATTTTAATGTCAGGCCAGAGCAGCGCTCATATGCTGTTTCTAGGCGCTCGTAAAACATGTCTTTGGTCTGTTCATCTTTGTCTTCCGTCGGAGCATGGGTGCAAATAAGACTGATGAAGAAGAACATCGCTTTTATACGCATTATAGCAATTAGCTCGTCGTCTTGTTTTTCGTTGCATTTTCATAGTAGGAGGGGTTTCCGAGTGTGGGCAACTAACCCAACGCCTCAACACATTTTTAATAGTTTTCATGGGTGAACTCGTGGTACATATCATCTCACTATTCAACGGATGATGAAAGTAGCCACCCCAGGTGACACCGCGGGGAGGTCAGTGTCTATAATTGAGACGAAAGAGTGACCAAGGACCTGGGCTTCGCCCAATCAGAGCAGTTGCTCGGTATGCCCAACGTCACCCATTATGTAATGTGCCATTTATTAAATGTCTAATTTTTCGGAAATAGTGGATCTAATTTTAAGCTATTCTCGATTTGTAGTTAATAGACGTACCTCTATTCGCGTCGTTAATATGTAACGGGTAAATTCGATACAAAACATATCGAATCTGGTTTTCTGCTTTTGTGAATAGTTTAGGGCTGAACAAGTAAAAACATGGTTAAGATTTTCCGGGTCATTTTATAAAATATTGGGACTTTTATATCCAGATTGGCGCCATATCTGACAAGTCAAATAGTGGGTACAATTTTGGTAACGGTAATAAGTATCGAGAAAGGGCAATGCAAAACACATTGAGCTATTTAAGAAACCATGCCCTATATTGAGGAGAAATAATGTAACAGCCACGTGGTTTGGAAAATGCGACTAAAACCTTCAAGATATCGAAAATGGGGTTTATACGGTGGTTATTTCAAAATATGGATCTCGATCGGATAGTTAAGCGAACATTTTTATCACTCTCCAAGAATATAAAATACCAAATTACAGCCAATTAGTTTTAAAAAATGCGACAAAAATATTCAAAGTACCGAAAATGGGGCGGAACTTTTTATATGGAAGCTATGTAAAATAATTGAATTATAACGAAAATTTTCTGTAACATGTTTTTCAGTCTTCAATAATCAAACCGCATCACGGTTGCATATGTGGCTAAGGCCTTTAATACACTGGAAATGGGGCGGGAGTTTTATATGGGAGCTAAGTCAAAACCCAGAATGCTAAATTTCAGCATAGTTGGCCGGAAAATACCGCCTCGAAAATTGGGGGCATTCTCATGTGAAAACATGAAGCTATATTGACAATTTTTCTGAACTTCGAAATGCCACACTTCAGCCTTTCAATTGGAAAATGTGACTAAAACCTTAAAATAACCTAAAAAGAGGTCAGGAACTTCATATGCGAAACTATATCAAAACATGGATTTATCAAGCATATTGTCTGCATAAATATTTTCACCTTCCATGAACCCAGAATGCTAAATAAACAGCCACTTGTGTTGTAAAATTCGGCGAACATCTTCAAAATACCGACAATTTGGCGGAATCTTTATATGGGAGTTGTGTCACAACTTCAACCAATATCGACAATATTTTTATGAAAATGGTTCTTAACCTCCAAAAACTTGGTATTCCATTCATTCATTGGGAAATGATTTTAAAACTATACAAATTCCAGAAATGATGCGACCTGATTTTTATATGACCTGAACTTATATTGATAATTTTCTTCATAGATGTATGTTAGTGTCCAAAAACCCAGTATTCCAAATTAAAGCTATTATGGTGGGAAAATGCAGTGAACATCTTTAATGAAAGTCGCCCTCGTCTCGTCTACAAAAGGCCCCCTCTTCGGTTCGAATATGAAAAATGTCATACTACGTTCATCTTGTCTATAGAGGCTACCCTCAGATCACCTATGAAACAGCTCATCTTTGAAGACTCCCTGAGCTCCAGAAGACTCTATAAAGTCTTACAGTGCCCCAGTTCGTCTATAAATACCCCCTTAGTCTATAAATACTTCCTTCAACTCGACTATAAAGAATCTCTTCAGATCATCTAGGAAGACTCCCTGACGTCTCCTTTCAGCTCGCCTACAAACGAGTCAATAGAATCTCCCATTCAGTTCGTATATGAAAAAATACAATCAGCGCGTCTATAGACAATACAAGCAGCTCGTGTATAGATACTCCCATTCAGCTCGTCTATAGAGACTCCCTTCGGTTGGTTTATAGAATCTCTCTTTAGATCAACTATGGAGACTCCCTTCGGCTCGCCTATTGAATCTTTCTTTAGATCAACTATGGAGACTTGTTCTATAGATCATTCTGATCTCCTACAAGTAAACGAAGAAGGCATACTAAGTTTTCTATATGGACATATGTATAACCTTAGGGCTTTACCACAACTAAAGTCCTCGCACTTATTTCTTATCCGAAGATTTCTTAAGAAATCACAACGCAGGTTTTATGAGTGATAATAGGAAGTTCTAGCGTATATGTAATATAACCTATCATACGCACCATATACCCTTCAAAACTCCAATATTTATCAATCATACGTATCCTGTTTCTGCACTCCTATGTTTTCTGCTTCTAAATTCTGCGACCCTCAAACAGAACTTTTTTATAGAAAAAAAAAACAAATTCTAAGACCCTCAGGTCGAACTTTTTCTATATAAAAAATTCTGAGACCCTCGGTTCGTACTTTTTTTTATAGAAAAAATCTAAGATCCTCCGATCGTACATTTTTATCGATAGAAACAAATTCTGGTACTCTCAGAATTTGTTTCTATCAACATTTTTTTTATAGAAAAAATCTGGAACCCTTACCTCGAACTTTTTTTCTTATAGAAACATTTTCTGAGACCCCCAGGTCGAACCTTTTTCCCATAAAAAATGCTGTGACCCTCTGGTCAATCTTTTTTCCTATATGGGTATAATTCTGAGACCCAGAGGTCAAACTTTTTTTCTATAGAAAAAATTCTTAGACCCTCAGATCGATCAAAACGCTTTCTGATCTTACGTATAATACCGAAAAGTTTTCTTATAAAAATGCACATTTTGCAATTAGAATTTTTTCGATTATCTGTTCCAAATGTTAACACGACATTTACACAAATTAACAGCAAATAATTTGATCATTTAATTATTCTTATCGTTTATCTAATAATAAACACAAAAATTAGTTTAATGACATCATTCGTTTGCCAAAAAAATAAAAATTGAAAATTATTAAAGTGATCTATAAGCGAGCGATTCAACTATTTTGCTGTTGCTTTTTTTTTTGAGAACTAGGTCACTGTCAACACCTGCTGCCAGCAAAATATATTTCATAGAAACCGAACAACAAAAACACACATACACGCACAAGTTTTGTTATATTCCAAAAGTCTGTGGTATATACAATTTAGAATTTAAAGAAAATGGTGGTGGTGGTGGTGGTGGTGTGCACAGTGGTTCAAGAAACTGGGAGACATTTTGTTCAACGATTTTTCGTAGATTTTAGAAAAATATATTTTTTAAACCAAATAAATACCAAATTCTATATATTTTTTGGTTAAACAAATTGTCATTTTATTAAATAGTTAGCGGCTGGACCCTCTCAAAATACACTCATCAGTTACCTCAAACACTGTTCATTTAATGGGGGTATGCAACTGTTGTATTTTGGTTATATCTCAATGTTAGTGTCTATGTGTGCTTTCAGAGGAGGCATAGAAGGGCCTTGTTAATGAAATTTCTTGTTGTAGTTATTTTGTTCTCACTCTCTTTTAAAACAAAAAAAAACACCCAAAAAATAATTAAAAGAAAACAAATGTGTGATTCTAACAAATAAACAACACAACGGTTTTTGGCCAGTTTTCACAATTTTCAAAATAACTAAAAGTACCAAAATCTCCAAAAAGTATCCGCTGCAACAACAACAATAGCAAGCAACCACATCCCGCAAAACAAAAAAAAAAAACATCCATGCAGATTTGTATACAAATGCATACGTGTGTGTTTGTAAAGAAAATACCGTAAACTATAAACAAAATTTTGGATATATAGGTAAAAGGGGGGAAGGTTGAGGGAAAGAAGAATGTTTTATTGTAATTTTTCAACAAAGTTTGCACTGACTACGTGGCTAAAATTGCATTAATCGAAATAAATTGATGATATTTATTTTGGAATTTCTTGGGAATTTACGCATTTCCCAGACTGTCGAATACGTAAAAGTATGTCTTTTAATTACAAAAAAAAAGTCGGCTTTTAGACTTTACCATTTTTGTCTGTGACCAAAAAGTCGATTTTTAGACTTTTAGACTTTTCGACTTTGTCAAACTTGTTCAAAATAGATGTCCGACTATTGGAACATCGACTTATTTTTTTAATTATTTGCCAGGATAAAATTATTATTGTCAGGATAGACATCACTCTACGCTTAATTAAGTACGTTATGCCAAATTTCGTGCAAATCAAAAGATATATGGGGACTTTGGGGCACCATTTATATGAAATCGGACGAAACTATATATGGGAGCTATATCTAAATCTGGACCGATTTTCTCGAAACTTGGCAGACATCATTCTGGGCTCAATTAAGTACGTTATGCCAAATTTCGTGCCAATCGAAGGATATATAGGGACTTTGGTGCACCATTTACATGTAATCGGACGAAGCTATATATGGGAGCTATATCTAAATCTGGACCGATTTTCTCGAAACTTGGCAGACATTATTCTAGGCTCAATTCTAACGTACTGAATTGAGCCTAGAATAATGTCTGCCAAATTTCGTGCAAATCGAAAGATATATAAGAACATTAGGGCACCATTTACATGAAATCGGACGAAACTATATATGGGAGCTATATCTAAATCTGGACCGATTTTCTCGAAACTTGGCAGACATCACTCTAGGCTTAATTCAGTACGTTATGCCAAATTTCGTGCAAATCAAAAGATATATAGGGACTTTGGGGCACCATTTACATGAAATCGGACGAAACTATATATGGGAGTTATATCTAAATCTGGACCAATTTTCACGAAAATTGGCAGACATCATTATAGGCCTAAATGATTAGCCTGTACCAAATTTCGTGCAAATCGAAAGATATATTGGGACCGTTTACATTAAATCGGTTAAATATATATATGGGAGCTATATCTAAATCTGAACCGATATTTCCCAATTTCAATAGGGTTCGTCCTTGGGCCGAATAAGTGACCTATGCCAAATTTCATTCAATTCGGATCATAAATGCGACCTGTGCTTTGTTTACAATTTAACATGGACAGACAGACGGACGGACATGCATAAATCGACTTAGAAAGTGATTCTATGCATATTCTCAAAAGGAACCATGGGTCTATCTCGATTATTTTTGCCTGTTACAAACATATGCACAAAGACATAATACCCTGTACCACAGTGTGGTGAAGGGTATAAAAAACGAAAATTGCAGGGTATAGCCTTATATGAGGCTATGTCTAAATGTGAACCGATATAGTTCATTATCAAATTTGACCTGCCTGCAAAAATTTCGCGGTCTACCTGAATTCGTTTAGAGTATGAAGTGATCGCCGCTGTCAGTCGGGCATTTGTAAATCATCATACTTATACCAATACAGCGGTATTGGTATTTTGACACATCATTGAATATGAAATCTTCCTAACGAAAATGATGAAAATTGGCCCATTTTTTAGGATAGCCCCATATAACAGTACTAATTTTTAACTAAATTTTATATTTTGGATTCTGAGTAAGTAAAAATATCTGCCTATCAAACATTTTCAATATTGGCCTAAGATTCCGGGTAGCCCCCACACAGTGGTACCCTTATTATTCGGTATTTTGGAGAGGTATTGGTATCTTGGTCAAATTTATCAACCGAATTGGCTCTAATTTAATTTTTCACTTCGATAGAAAATACATAGTGCCTTTGGGGGACCACTAACATAAAATCGGACGACATTATGTGATCTATACAGATATACGAACCGATTTTTATCAATCCAGACATACATGTGTCATTCCGCGGTATAACTGCATATTCTTGTAAATTCTTTCATCTCAATAGGATAATAAATTAAGGAGATATTGGAACTTTTAATAAACCGAGACTTATATAGCGTTAGTTTCTATGATTTTGAATGATAATACATGCGGAAACTATATTAAAATCTGGACCAATTTTCGCCATTTTGTATAGAGTTACCGTTAGGACTAAAAGTATTATGAATGCACAATTGTATGCCAATCGGACAATAAATGCGATTTTTATGAGTTATAATCAACTTTTTGTATATATTTTTCCCATGTTCGCTGTGCAAAAAGTTCGTCTCAATTGAAAGAACGTTGGGCGTTTGGTGCACAAGTTTATGAAATCGTACAAAAATATATATGGGAGCTATATCTAAGCTAATCTAAGATTTCAGGCTCAATTAGCTACGCTGTGCACAATGTCATGATAATCGGAAAAACTTTGGGTGTTCAGTGCACCATTTAGATAAAATATGCCGAATATATATGTATATATGAGAACTGTATTAACGAAATGGTGGACCTTTGAAAAATTTTTTTTTGGAAAATAGGCCTATTTTTACCACAAAATAAGTTAAAAAAGGAAGATCTTCACCGATTGGCTTTATCCTAGTTCAAACGTCCCAAAATTTGAAATCGATTGGGTTATTCGTTTTCGAGTTATCGTGCCCGCCATTCGCAAAAACGATGTTTGGAGAAAAACGCGTTTAAAGTTTGGGAAGCCCTCTTGCTGTCACTTCATGCTAACGCAATAATTGGGCTATATCTTAAAAATTTGTTGAGATTTTCACTTGAAATTTTATGGGGACATTCTTGAATTAGTGTAGGTTCGAATTAAATCAAAATAAAAAATTAAATTTTTTGAAACCGTGAATGGGGGGGGGGGTCCCTTTAAGGTAAATGGTGTACCAAAGCCCCTTAATATCTTCCGATTTACACGACATTTGGCACAGCGCACAGTGGGTTAGAGTACCATGTTTTCTTGGATCAAATCAGGGAAGCTATGTTAGAATAACTTTTCTTTATTTTTCAGTTAATACCATTAAAATAAGATAAAAAAAATGTTTTCTTAGTATATTTGAGTATAATTTTATTAAGTAGTGCCAAATATCAGTGTAGGTATATAGTGCAAGGAGTACAATGTGATAACTTAAACATTGAATTTTATACATCTTAAAGTTAATCATCCACATCGTCATCATCCGCAGCCAGGGATGGTCCGTATGACGAATTTTCAGGTTTTCGACTGTCAAAAAGGTGTAAACGTCGAAAACGTCATATACCTGTATAAAATGTAGTAAACGTCATTTATTTCAATATTATCACCATATACAGTAATTTTCAAGAACATATATTATTTTTACTGTATATCTGGCTATTCTTTACTAGAACTGATAAAAATTCTGATTTTTTTAAGACAAAAATTTTGATATTCGATATGAATTTGAGTAAAGCATACGTTATTTCCAAATCGATAAATGTAAATAGCTATTTTATAAAAAACATAATGGTTTTGAGTGGGTTTCCGACGTTTCTGACGTATGTATTATACGTCGGAAATGTATGCCATTTACGTCACTGTTTCTGACAGGCCATCTCCGTCCGCAGTATCACCAACTTCTGATAATTGCTCAATATGTAAAAGGGCATTTGACACAATTTCGGGTCCGTGAACAAAAAACTTGTGCAAAGTGGTAGGCATATTATACCAAGGATACGTTTCAACAAAAAGTCGTCCTGTATTGTGTGCATATATTTGAAATTTTTCATTATTAATCTCATGGCCACTGGATACAGCTACACGTGCATTTTTATTAAATTAACATATATTTTTGTTATTTCGGCAGATTTTTTTAGCGTTTTGGTGCGTTTTTTTGATTTCTTTAGCTAAAAATGTCATCTTGTCATTCATTGTTTGAGCGCTCGAATTCATCATATGCTTCGACTATTATAAAAAACAACGTTCGAACTTGTACCTATAAAAAAATGCTAATAATGAACCCTTTTACCCGACTACTTGAAACTGCACAACAATATCACTATTTGTCAAAACAATGAATATTATTAAAATAAACAAAAGCAAAATATTATTGTAACAAAGAATATTATTAAAAGAAACAAAAATAACAACAATAATATAATTAGAAAAAATAACATGAAATACAAGAAAACACAACACTCAACAACAGCACCAGCAACGAGATCAATGTGACTTTTAGCTAATTTGACTGCTGCAACACTTGTATTAAACAATGCATAGCTTCTAAAAGGCACAAAAGGGCAGCGTAAAATTTTGCAATATAACACAGATTTATGTCCTCTTTAATATAAACCAAAAATTATGACACGAATGTGGACGAATAATAACTATTTATCCATTTAAAATATAAAAATATTATTTTTTTGTCATTTTCAATATAAATAACTAAATATTAATCACTTCCAAACACAATTTCATACTCAAATGTTAACGAAGTATTTGCAAAATAACCTAAACTTAATGGTTCCGTTGAAAAATGTTTAACTTTTACAATACTCTTTAAAATAAATAAAATTTTCAACGGGAACGTTTTCACTTTTTTCAGCCTTTTTTGGCACACAAATTTCTATGAAGTTTGACTTTGAAGTTTCACTACAAAAACACCAGACCACTTTTGACATTTATTTCAACGACAAGTGATGTAGAATTTTATATACTTTAACCGCGTGCACAAATTTTTAACGATACTTAAAATTTAATTTTTTAATTAATCCAAGGAAACAGGGTATTCTAACCCACTGTGCAGCGTAATGAATTAGGTCTAGAACGATGTGAGTTAAGTTTCCTGAAATCGGTTCAGATTTAGATATAGCTTCTATATCGGACCAAATGAAAAATTTAGTATCTGTTGCAAAATAACATGTTTATGGATCCAATTTCATTTTACTGCGACGTCTGTTAGGATTCATCTGTTGAATATACCCAAAGTGGTGAAGGGTATCATATAATCGGCCCCGTCCGACTATACTACTTTCATTACTGGGTTTTTTATGTGAATCTCCTAATGTCTCATGAAAGACCAATGAGTCTTCATACAGAATTGTTGTAGTAGTGTCTCAGGTCTTTGCATAGATGACTATTAGACATGAATATTTAAAACTATTAGGGCTTCTTATAAAGGACCTTTAAGAGACTCAAGGGTCTCTTATAAGAAAGTAAATAGGGTTTCTTATAGAAGAGCAATAGATTATCTTTTATAGGAATAGGAAATTTATGGTCTTTATAAAAACCTGTGTTCTCTCTACAGACTAAGTTCTCTCAGAAAGGCCTGTGGTCTCTACATACATCCCAACTGATTTTAATAAATACCCTATTTCTCTTCAAATGTGATCACCATTCCCATTTGAATACCTCGCAATGACTACATATTTTGCATTTTGGGAACAATAAATCGTTTCATTCCAACATTTGTTTCACATTTCCAAACAACACACAGACCTCCGGTGCTTCCCTTCCTCCCTCTATGCACATGACACACAATGAGAATTTAAGAGAACCCAAGAGATCAAGGCCCCGTGAAACAGCAACTAAAGAGCAATGCTACACCAAACAACACCACACAACACAAATCAAATTGGATTCCGGAAAATCTCTGGCAAGGAAATATAGAATTTTTGAAAATGAGAAAAACACTCGACATACTCACCAAAGATGAAAATTCTGTGGTGGCTGTGGCTGGCTTGCTGGTTGACTGACTGATCAGGTTGGCCAATTTTTCACAATCAGTTCAGTTTAGATCGTGGAACGAATTTGTGTCTGAAGAAAAAGTAAAAGAAATTGAAATTGTTTTGAATGAATTTTCCTATTTTCAAACGTTTAGTGCGTAAGGTCGAGAACAACAACAACAACCACATAGATAACAAAAACAACCACAAAAGAGGAAAATCGAAAATAATCCATGAAATAACAACAAGAAGAAAATAAAGAAATTTCGAAAGAATTTGGAAAAAGCAAAAACAAAAAAAAAGTGTGAACAGTGAAAGAAGAAAAAAAAACGAAGAATATTTTTTTTGGAAACCTAAAAAAGAAAATTTTGTGGAACCAAAAAGCATGAAAATGTTTAAAAAAAATGCTGGAAAAATAAAAAAAATGATTTTACAATTAAATAAATTTTCACGAAAAAAATGAAAATCTCTGCGAAAAAAAATGTGATGACTGGAAATCGTTGACTATTGCTGAATAGCAGTCCCAGAAGATGCGCAAAAAATCAAGGAATTTTATATAGAAAAATATTACACACACATACAGAGGCAGTTGTAATAATATTGTAGTTGAAATATGGGGTAATGGGTTGCCTTGGCAAAATATTTTAATAATAAAAATATTATATTAACAAAGAAATTAGCAAAATCATGACATATCAAGGCCCTTATTAAAGAGCTGAGTCTTACCTCATTGATCTATTTTTTTTTAAATTGAAATATTTAAAAAAAAAATAGTAAACAAATATTTTTAGAATTAATTTGTTCGATATGACAAAATCCAATAACGAAAAATATTATTGCCAACCAATTAATGGCCACAAAACTTTCCCCCTTTTCTTTCTTAATTTTTTTATTTTTATAAATAAAAAAATGAATAAAATATTTTGAAACTTTGTCTATTGCGTTATAACATCAGCAAAACGCCTCCATAAATTTATTTTTGTGTACAAAAATATTTCTTCGTTGGTCTTTTTTTGTATGAAAAAATAAACGAACATTTATATTTCGCTTTTTTTGTTAGAAACACAAACAACAACTACAACAAAAAAAGGCCAACAAATTTTATTGACTCTCTTTTTGCCGTCTCCATCACCACCACCCCTTGCGTGCTCTGCCTGCCATCCAAATTTATTTTCCATTTTGCCAAAGATATAGCAGCTTCGTCCGATCTGTATCAAAGATTTTTATACAGCAGATGTTGCAGACAGAACTAAAAAAATTCTCTCATTATACGCACACACACTCAGAGAACTCGATTCGATTATTTGCATACACCGGAGAATAATAGAAAACGAGGGCGGTTCGATAAATCACATTAATTTAAGGATAGATGATTACCAAGCCATTTAAAATGTCAGGCATTAATGTTGTCATAGAATTTATTAATGCGATTACCTCATTCCATAAAATTCCATTGGGGGAAGATTAAAGAGTTTTCCTTATGGAATAAGTTCAATGGATTGTGTGGGCTGATGGCATTCTCATAATTCTCTTCCATCTATGAGACTACTGCTGCACTTCTATAATCAGATTTTTCTATCATAAAAATAATTAGTTTTGACCTTTTATACGGAGACTACAGACTTATGCTTTCCAACGAGAATACATTTTGGTATTCTATGAAAGATTTGTTGGCCTTCGATGACACGAAATATTGGCCTTCTATCAGAAAACATGTTGAAGATAAAAAATTGGGTTGGATGATAATAATATCCGGCTTTCTATAAGAATAACTTTTGTAGACTATACGAAATTAAAAACATGGTCGGGTGATACTTGATCCTATTCCGTTTTTACCACCATCGTATGGAGGGTATATTAATTTTGTTTTTCCGTTTGTAACTTATCAAAATAATCATGTCCGACCCTATAAAGTATATATATTCTTGATCAGCGTAAAATTCTATGGCGATATAGTCATGTCCGTTTGTCCGTCTGTCTGTTGTAATCACTCTAGCGTCTAAACGAATTGAGATAGATCGCCAAAATTTTGCATAGAGTCGTCTTTTGTCTGCAGGCAGGTCAAGTTCGAAGATGGGCTTTATCGGTCCACGTTTAGGCATAGCTCCCATATAAAGGTACCCCCAATTTTCGGTATTTTGAGGTTCTTGAGCGCGTTTTTCAATTGAATTCATTGAAATTTGGTACATAGGGTTCTTATTGGGTAGCAAATCTCTTCACTAAAAATTATAAATATGGGTCCATATTTTCGTATAGCCCCCATATAAGAGTACCCCCAATTTTGCGGTGTTTTGGAGGGTTTGATCGCATTTTCGACCGAATTCGATGAAATTCGGTACTATGAGTTCTTATTGGGTAGCAAATCTCTATACTAAAAATTATAAATATAGGTCAATTTTTTCGGGTAGCCCCCATATAAAGGTACCCCCCAATTTTCGGTATTTTAGGGTTCTTGAGCGCGTTTTTCAACCGAATTCGCTGAAAATTGGTATTTTGTAGTCGTATATGGTAACGAATCTCCCCACCAAAAATTATTAATATTCACTACCCCTAAGTCCCCATATAACCCCGTTTTTTATATTAAAATAGTTATTTGATTTGTTCCGTGTGTTGCGGTTGGGTAGTCGTTGCAGGGAATAGTCAATTTTACCCTACAAAGACTATTTAGCCATCTGTTGTAAGCATTCCGCATTCTAAAGGTATTGAGATAAAAAAAATAAATAATGACGATAATGAAATATATCTGCAGACATTTAGGCATCTCCTCAATATAGTGATACCACCTTAATTAGGCATAGCACTCATATAATGATATTCCCAAATATTCACTATTTCCTACACTATGTAATCAATATTGGTCCCCCTTTAGTCATAGCCTCATATAACTTGGTAATGTAAATTACAATAGTTTGACGATTTTATACTCTACCATGCGTTATCAGTGTCAGTCCACTTTTTGGATCTTACAGATTTTAGGAAAAATCCCCATTAAAAATTGCTGAAGTTTGTATTTGGTGTACATAATGGTTTACATATCGGTACATGCCCACTTGTAGAATTATAGGTATATGCCCACTTTTTGGTATGTACCCTATATTTTCATTTCATGTATCTGTTAGTATAGCTTAACGCTTTTTCACTTGTTAAAGCTATTTTCAGGTCCCTTAAGTTATACAAGAGAACGAGTTTCCCGAACTTTTTTGTAAAAGTTGCACTGAATATGAAATATTTTGATAACACAGCCTCAACAATAAACAGGGCAAGCACAGAAATAAAAGATAGGTTGGGGAAAATCCAGTATTTTTATATGAACTATAAGACTTTATTTAACATGTTGCGGAATGTCCGATCAAATATGCACCGCTTTCTTGTAAGATTTGTTGCCATTGTAAAGGTAACTTCATAATGCCTCTCTCATAGAAGTCCTGCTCTCTATTTGCAAAAAAAACTCTAGTAGTCGTTTATCATTAAAGAAATGTTGCAATGCTAGAAAAAAATGACAATCGCTTGGTGCCAAGAACGGATTATTCTATTGGTGCCAACCAAGCTCCCGAAGTTTCTGGCGAATCACTGTAGATGTGTGTGGCCTAGCGTTGTCCTGGTGGAACACCACACCTCTTCTATTGGCCAATTCTGGCCGTTTCTAGTCAATTGCTATCTTCAAACGGTCCAGTTGTTAAAAGTATTAGATCAGAATTTAGCGTTTGGCCACATCGAAGCAGCACATAATAAGTAATCCCCTTCCAGTCCCACCTAATACACAGCAGAACCTTCCTGGCTGTTAGTCATGGTGTGGCCACCGTTTGAGGTGTTTCACCACTCTTTGACCACGATCGTTTTCACACAGGGTTATCGCATGTGATTCATTTTCCATCTCCAGTCCAGTTAAAGAAATGGGTCTCGTTCCGTTTGGCCAAGGCTTCGCAAATGGAAATTCGATCCATCCTATTTTTTCTATTAATTGGTGTGCCGCCCAAACATCGAACTTATTTTTGAATCCAGCTTTGTGTAAATGGTTTAAAATAGTTTTATATTCGGATTTAAGCTCCTGGGCGATGTTACGACTGCTAATATGCCGGTCAACATCGATAATTTCTCCAATTTTATCGACATTTTCGACGACCGGCCTAATGGATTTCTTTTTCCCCAACCTAATATTAAACAGCTATTTTGCATGAGAAGCGTGTCCAAGCTCCCTAAAACAACATTTTAAAAGTATTGTTCTGTGGGGGCTACCCTACCCGGTTAAAACCTGGGGATATTCTCAACCCAATCAAAATTCAAAATATAAAATTATAGCAAATTTGATTGAAAAATTTGATCAAAATACAGAAATTTGAGATGTATGGTGGCTAAGAGTTTATAACGCCACTAAATATTTGTACTGGACCGACTTTTTAGTACACCGATCATGATATTTCACATAGATGACTTGATATGGCCATGTGTGTATGTCCGTATGTCTATTATAATTTGTAATTAAAGTCTATATCTTAATCTGAGCTTTATATTTATCTGAATCGAGGTTAGTTTTTCTCTTTTGAGTCGAGCTTATTGATCGAAGTTTCGCAACGAAAAAGAAAGCCAGAGTATTCATATTCTTGATCAGAATAAAATTCTTGCTACACCTATGTTAGCAATGTTGCTACACCTGGGAGATTAGACAGACCCCACTGAACCTTTTTTAAACAAAAAATATTCCAAAGGGTTTTCACTAGTCTTCCATACAAATAGGAAATGTCATAGATCTTTTAAAATAAAATATCTTTTATAGGATATCTGTAGGTAGATACATACCTTTCAGACGCTGCCACGGGGTTTATGATGTAGGAGGTCCTCTATAACCATACGATTAACTTATGGCCATTTACTGAGTTCTCACAAATCATGTCATGTCTTCTCTATTTTAACTGCAATCCTTCTATAGGCCTTTTGCTTTTCGGGGTTTTCTACAGGCTTTCTATAGGTAGAATATCTTCAAAAGTTTTTTTATAGACAGAAGATTTACCAACTCTATATATATCTAAAAAAGTTATCATCGATTTTGTAGATCTACTTGACCGTCCGTCTGTTGAAATAATGTGGAACTGGCATTGCTGCGTATCCTGGGATAATAAACATGGAATATATCAGTCGATTAGGGGTACCCATTTAACAGTACGCCTAAATAATCGGTGTTTGAACCCTACTTACGAAAAGAAATAAAAACCAGTGAACGGAGTAGTATAGTCGGACGGGGCCGACCATATGATACCCTAACCACTACTACGAAAATCTAACTTTCTGCGGTTCTATATTCTGAGCCTGGGCATACGACAATAATATTGGTATCAATTTAAAGGTCAACCACTCCCCTTGGATATACTATCAACATCTCGGGGTCTATGTCCTTCAGGGATAATTATATACGTCATAGATAAAAATTGGTAATTTTTCACACAAAAGTAAGAGTCCATTTGACCCGCTAAATATTGACCGATTTTTATCAAAACAGGCACGCTTATACTTTGGCCAGATCTCCTTCTCCAGCAAAAATTCGCGATGTTTGGGCCATAATTACGGCCTCTGGAGCGATCGGAAAATCAGACAAAAAAAGTTTTTTGTCCATTTCAACCCCTAAATATTAACTGATCTTTACCAAAAACAATATGGGTCTTCATTGGGCAGAACTCATCCTACATGCAAAATTTCGCGAAGATTGGTCCATAACTGTGGCCTGTATCGTGTTTACAAATTATAATGGACAGACGGAAGGACGGACACACATATCTAGATCGACTCAGCTAGTCGAAATATGACAATCGGTATACTCAAAGTGGGTCTAGGACCAATATTTCGCGGCGTTACAAACTTTGTGGCTGCACAAAGCTATAATACCCTGACAACATAGTTGTGTAGGGTATAACAATTGACAATTTTTGTCGGGTAGCCCCCATATATTGGTATTTTAGATTTGGGCTTCTCATTGTGTAGAAATTGTAACTTTTCACACAGGCCCCTTTGAACAGATTCATTAGCCCGTCACCATGCCTTTTAGACTCTCAACGGAACTTCTATAAAGAATCACGTCTTGGAATCTCATACAAACCATTAACTCGTCTATAAAGATTTCCTGAGCTCCAGCTTCCTATAAAAAGACTCTGAGCTTTAGTCCGTCTTTATAGAAACGCTGAGCTCCACCTCGCCTATAAAGAATTCCAGAGCTTCAACTTATCTATAATGTTTTCTTTTTAAGATCCAGTTCAGATATTAAGACTTTTCGAACATTAGCTCATTTTAGGAGTTTTGGGCGGGTTATTCAACAAAATTGTATGCATGAAGTTTCCATCGTATGGAGTGTTTTTAAATGGACATCAGATACTTTAGGGAGCACACCAATTTCCACCTGAGATACATATGTATTTGTAACTTATCATCATCAGGTTCAACTCTAGTCTCCCCATATAATTTAAAACTAAACATATTCCGCTCATATTCTGAGAAATTGAAGAAATTACCAGTTAAATAATCAATAATTGGTCGATATTGAAAACATCGATATTTTTATGACATAATTCCAGAAATATCCTTCATTATTTGTTTATTATTTAACGAATTAAATGTTAAATTAGAAAAAAAATAAAACAACAAAAACACCACATATTCTATTTGTTTACATACTTTCCCCATTTGACCTCGTACCAACACACATACATAACGAAATAAGCATTCAAACATACTCACACATACACATATGTATGTATAAACATAAATTTGTATGCAAGCTTTTGGCTTCCGTCACACACGTTCAACGTTTCAACTACTGCCCACACTGTCGTCTTCCTTAGGAAGAGGTGGTGAACAAACAAACAAACGAAAAAAAGATCCCATAAAATAATGCGGGCACTGTTACACGATGTGAGTTCCGCACACAGTTGCAACAGGCTTTTATTTTTATTTTCTTCATATGACAACGTGTCATGGGGAAAAGCTGTTGCCAAAACGAAATGAAAAACAAAACACACATCAGCGGAAAAACAAATACGGCCTCACCATATCAACACCATTATTGCAACCTCGCCACCTACCTCCTCCACACCATTCATTCATCCCACGTCGTCAACAACACCATCACCACACCCCACCCCACACCACATTTTTGACCATTAAGTCGACAAAGGAAAACTCGCCAGTGAATATTTAATGATCGATACAAAGAGGCAATCTGTGGAATATATTTCATATTAAAACGGCGAATGAATTTCGAACACATGCCACCAAAAATTCCACAGAGAAGAGGGGGTGGAGTATGGGTACGTACACCCAAACCAAGAGGATAATGGCGAATAATTTCGTTTGTCCCGGTGGATGAAAGTGAAAAAAAAACCAAAATAAATGAAAAAGCTGCAAAATGCAAAATGAGTTATTAGGACAGGATGCCTTCCACAGGTCATATTTAGACTGAATGCATTCGAAAAGTTTTATACAATCCTTCAACAAACTTTCCATACAAATAGGAATTGCTAAGGAAGAAGATATGCCAACGGTCTTATATAGTCCTTACATATATTGCTAAATACTAGACACAAATGTTGTACTGATAGGTCAGATAGCCGACAGGGCTATTTTAGGCAGAAGATATTACAAAGGTTTCATATAGGCCCCATCCACAAGCCTACCAAACAAATAGTCATTGTCACAGATCTCCTATAAATAAAATACCTTCCAGGTGTTTCAGACGATCTCACATGTCTTCATATGTCTATAGATGGACAATTTACCAACGGTCTTACATAGTCCTTCCATGTGCTGTATATACCATATAATGTTGCCAGAGAATTAGTACTGGTAGTTCAGACACTCTTATTTAGGCCAAAACAATCCAAAGGCTTTCTACAGTCCTTCTCCAAAGGATTTCTAATATAAAGATAGGAATTGTCACAGATCTCATATATATTAAAGATATTTCCTAGGCTCTCTGAGGGTTTTCTATACATAGACGCAGGACTTTCAGACGTCTCCCACGGGATTTCTATAGGAAGAAGATCTTCACATATCTCCTATAGATAGAAGATTTACCCTCGTTATTTTATTGTCCTTCCACAAACTCTATATATTCCCGAATGAGTTACGAATCGTATATTGATAGGTCAGATACTTCCCACGGTTTTTTCAGGCAGAAAACATTTCCAAGGTTTTCTTCAGCCCTTCCACAAGCCTTCCATACAAATATGATTTGTCACATATATTATATACAGAAGACATTCCTTAGGACCTGTATAGAGTTCCCAGGGTCTATTTATACGTAAAAAAATTTCACAGACCTCATATAGCCCGAAAAATTAACAAAGGTCCTATATAGTTCTTCCATAAGTTCTATATATACCTAAAAGAGTTGTCACATATCTTGTACTGATAAGTTAGTTAGATACCTTTCACATGGTTTCTCTTAATAGGAAATACCCTCCACAGTCCTTCTGAAGTTGAAAGACCATCGAATTGTCGTCAATAGGCAAACGACATTTCCTACCATTTATATCTCCTATGTAGATGAACCGGGATAGTCAGACTTTGTGACAGAAGAAGCCATCTATACCTTAAAGAGTTGTCACAAATCTTCTACTGTTAGATCAGACTTCTATAGATAGTCCGTCCACACGCCAAATGTAGGTAGAGACCGATAGTAAACAAGTACCGTGAGGGAAGTTGAAAAAAACTATGAATAGAGATTAAAAATATGTGAAACTGCTTATATGTTAAGCCCGATGAACCTGATATAGTAAGAATGGCGTGCATTTTTTCCATATAAGGACATTGTAATCTATTAACATACCCAATTTATCATAAGATCAATGGCTTAAGTTTATTCAAATTAGTATGCTTGCGTATTAACATAGAATAAATGCTTTTGATTCGATAAAGTGTTGATAGATCTATTATATATAGCGCTTGAATACTTGTATTCTATAATGGCACATTAATCTTGATTTTTGTGTTTATTATATGCGCTTATATGATTTACAATGCGAAAGATTCAGGATACCTTCGGGACCCGTCTTGAAACACGGACCAAGGAGTCTAACATATTTGCAAGTTATTGGGAATATAAACCTAATAGCGAAATTAACATAACTTTTATGGGATTAGTTTTTAGTCTATGAAACGACCTTAACCTATTCTCAAACTTTAAATGGGTAAGAACCACACCTTTCTTGGTATGAAGGTGTGGTTGTGATATAATGTGCCCAGTGGGCCACTTTTGGTAAGCAGAACTGGCGCTGTGGGATGAACCAAACGTAATGTTACGGTGCCCAAATTGACAACTCATGCAGATACCATGAAAGGCGTTGGTTGCTTAAAACAGCAGGACGGTGGACATGGAAGTCGTAATCCGCTAAGGAGTGTGTAACAACTCACCTGCCGAAGCAACTAGCCCTTAAAATGGATGGCGCTTAAGTTGTATACCTATACATTACCGCTAAAGTAAATGGTTTATATTCAATCTCGGTTGGATTTTAAACTTTGAAACTTTAGTGAGTAGTCCGTAACTTCGGGATAAGGATTGGCTCTGAAGATTGAGATAGTCGGGCTTGATTGGGAAGCAATAACATGGTTTACGTGCTCGTTCTGGGTAAATAGAGGTCTCCGGATCTTGTTCCTCGGATAGTAGTTATGTAACCAATTGTGGAACTTTCTTGCTAAAATTTTTAGGGTTGCATCGCAAGGTGTTAACTCTTTAAATTATAACGACTATCAATTAACAATCAATTCAGAACTGGCACGGACTTGGGGAATCCGACTGTCTAATTAAAACAAAGCATTGTGATGGCCCTAGCGGGTGTTGACACAATGTGATTTCTGCCCAGTGCTCTGAATGTCAAAGT
>NW_026878300.1:0-104841 GCF_032173495.1 Musca vetustissima | reverse complement strand
CTAAGAAAAGCCACAGAGCTTCGGGAAAAATTTGGCCTAGAAGCATTTTCGATGCCCTTTTCGGAAATGCATACCACAATATTCTAGTCCCGGCCGTTTTCCCACAGTGGGACCTAACCTATTGTCCCCTTATATGGAATTTATATCTGGCCACTGTGGGTCTAAGAAAAGCCACAGAGCTTCGGGAAAAATTTGGCCTAGAAGCATTTTCGATGCCCTTTTCGAAAATGCATACCACAATATTCTAGTCCCGGCCGTTTTCCCACAGTGGGACCTAACCTATTGTCCCCTTATATGGAATTTATATCTGGCCACTGTGGGTCTAAGAAAAGCCACAGAGCTTCGGGAAAAATTTGGCCTAGAAGCATTTTCGATGCCCTTTTCGGAAATGCATACCACAATATTCTAGTCCCGGCCGTTTTCCCACAGTGGGACCTAACCTATTGTCCCCTTATATGGAATTCAAATCTGGCCACTGTGGGTCTAAGAAAAGCCACAGAGCTTCGGGAAAAATTTGGCCTAGAAGCATTTTCGATGCCCTTTTCGGAAATGCATACCACAATATTCTAGTCCCGGCCGTTTTCCCACAGTGGGACCTAACCTATTGTCCCCTTATATGGAATTCAAATCTGGCCACTGTGGGTCTAAGAAAAGCCACAGAGCTTCGGGAAAAATTTGGCCTAGAAGCATTTTCGATGCCCTTTTCGGAAATGCATACCACAATATTCTAGTCCCGGCCGTTTTCCCACAGTGGGACCTAACCTATTGTCCCCTTATATGGAATTTATATCTGGCCACTGTGGGTCTAAGAAAAGCCACAGAGCTTCGGGAAAAATTTGGCCTAGAAGCATTTTCGATGCCCTTTTCGGAAATGCATACCACAATATTCTAGTCCCGGCCGTTTTCCCACAGTGGGACCTAACCTATTGTCCCCTTATATGGAATTCAAATCTGGCCACTGTGGGTCTAAGAAAAGCCACAGAGCTTCGGGAAAAATTTGGCCTAGAAGCATTTTCGATGCCCTTTTCGGAAATGCATACCACAATATTCTAGTCCCGGCCGTTTTCCCACAGTGGGACCTAACCTAT
The DNA here is from genome assembly GCF_032173495.1 of Musca vetustissima. Classification (NCBI taxonomy): domain Eukaryota; kingdom Metazoa; phylum Arthropoda; class Insecta; order Diptera; family Muscidae; genus Musca; species Musca vetustissima. The sequence continues at coordinate 103,753 of NW_026878300.1, read as the reverse complement.
TGTCCCCTTATATGGAATTCAAATCTGGCCACTGTGGGTCTAAGAAAAGCCACAGAGCTTCGGGAAAAATTTGGCCTAGAAGCATTTTCGATGCCCTTTTCGGAAATGCATACCACAATATTCTAGTCCCGGCCGTTTTCCCACAGTGGGACCTAACCTATTGTCCCCTTATATGGAATTTATATCTGGCCACTGTGGGTCTAAGAAAAGCCACAGAGCTTCGGGAAAAATTTGGCCTAGAAGCATTTTCGATGCCCTTTTCGGAAATGCATACCACAATATTCTAGTCCCGGCCGTTTTCCCACAGTGGGACCTAACCTATTGTCCCCTTATATGGAATTTATATCTGGCCACTGTGGGTCTAAGAAAAGCCACAGAGCTTCGGGAAAAATTTGGCCTAGAAGCATTTTCGATGCCCTTTTCGGAAATGCATACCACAATATTCTAGTCCCGGCCGTTTTCCCACAGTGGGACCTAACCTATTGTCCCCTTATATGGAATTTATATCTGGCCACTGTGGGTCTAAGAAAAGCCACAGAGCTTCGGGAAAAATTTGGCCTAGAAGCATTTTCGATGCCCTTTTCGGAAATGCATACCACAATATTCTAGTCCCGGCCGTTTTCCCACAGTGGGACCTAACCTATTGTCCCCTTATATGGAATTCAAATCTGGCCACTGTGGGTCTAAGAAAAGCCACAGAGCTTCGGGAAAAATTTGGCCTAGAAGCATTTTCGATGCCCTTTTCGGAAATGCATACCACAATATTCTAGTCCCGGCCGTTTTCCCACAGTGGGACCTAACCTATTGTCCCCTTATATGGAATTCATATCTGGCCACTGTGGGTCTAAGAAAAGCCACAGAGCTTCGGGAAAAATTTGGCCTAGAAGCATTTTCGATGCCCTTTTCGGAAATGCATACCACAATATTCTAGTCCCGGCCGTTTTCCCACAGTGGGACCTAACCTATTGTCCCCTTATATGGAATTCAAATCTGGCCACTGTGGGTCTAAGAAAAGCCACAGAGCTTCGGGAAAAATTTGGCCTAGAAGCATTTTCGATGCCCTTTTCGGAAATGCATACCACAATATTCTAGTCCCGGCCGTTTTCCCACAGTGGGACCTAACCTATTGTCCCCTTATATGGAATTCAAATCTGGCCACTGTGGGTCTAAGAAAAGCCACAGAGCTTCGGGAAAAATTTGGCCTAGAAGCATTTTCGATGCCCTTTTCGGAAATGCATACCACAATATTCTAGTCCCGGCCGTTTTCCCACAGTGGGACCTAACCTATTGTCCCCTTATATGGAATTCAAATCTGGCCACTGTGGGTCTAAGAAAAGCCACAGAGCTTCGGGAAAAATTTGGCCTAGAAGCATTTTCGATGCCCTTTTCGGAAATGCATACCACAATATTCTAGTCCCGGCCGTTTTCCCACAGTGGGACCTAACCTATTGTCCCCTTATATGGAATTTATATCTGGCCACTGTGGGTCTAAGAAAAGCCACAGAGCTTCGGGAAAAATTTGGCCTAGAAGCATTTTCGATGCCCTTTTCGAAAATGTACACCAAATATTTTTAAAAGTTGCCAATATTTTCACTTGATAGAGATAATAGATTGTGCAAAGTTTGGATCCATTCAATTTTTAAATATTAAAATGTTGGAAAATACGTTTTCCCAGTAGGGCAAACCCTCTTATCCCTTGCATTCAAATTTAAATTTAACTCGTAAAGATAATAGGTTGTACAAAATACAGTGTTGGAAAACGTAAAAATAAATATTGTGAGATAAATTTAAATTTATTTTCACGGACATTAAATATTTTTAAAAGTTGCCAATATTTTCACTTGATAGAGATAATAGATTGTGCAAAGTTTGGAGTGTTGGAAAACGTAAAAATAAATATTGTGAGATAAATTTAAATTTTGACCATTTGTGGGGAGGTACACGGACTTGGAATTGATCTGGGCTTAGTAAAAATAATAGGTTGTACAAAGTTTGGTTCATATCGGACTTTCCGTTCGCCTGATATCAGATTTACAAATATTGAAAATTTAGGGGAGCTACTTGACCTAGGTTTAGTCCGTTCGCCTGATATCGGATTTACAAATATTGAAAATGTTGACCATTTGTGGGGGAGGTACCAGAAGGAGTAGACCGATGGGTCACATCTTTGGACTTGATGTAGGCTTAGTAAAGGCGGTACAAATTTTGGATCAAATCGGAAAGTCTGTTCGCATTATATTATAAAATAAATTTTTAGCAGAATTTTGACCAGGAGGAGTGGACCGATATTCCCCATCTTTGAACTTAAACAAATTTTGGAAGACATATTACGATGTGCAAAGTTTGGACGGAATTGATTGCTCGCTTCGAGAGTTATCGTGCGCATCAGCCGGCCAGACAGAAATTTGTAAAACGACTCCGAATTGTGTGAAACAGATTTAGTCAAAAGAAACATTGGGGGTCTAAAACCGATATTTCGATGAGAAACATTTTTACTGTGTCAAAGTGTTTATACCCTAAGGCTGAGGTTATAAAAACTGAGTGTCAGATGTACGAAAATACAGACGCATCGGTTGAAAATTTTTTAATTGTTAAATCACATAGAGGTTCGATTGACTGGTCAGGTGGTCATTAGAGGTCTGATTAAAAGGTCTGGTAAAAAACTCTATAGTGATTCGATTATGTAAGCAGGAGCTCAGTAACGCTCCGAATAGATGTACAGGTTTTATTAGAGGAGTTTTGTAGATATTGAGTATTTTGTAAGGAGGATTATTAAAGATGGTGAGGATCGATTAGACGATGGAAGTGCTAGTAAGTCATGTGGAACCTTTTAGAACCCAGAGTAGATGGTGAATAGCTTTGTGGAGGTTGAAGCTCAATATCTGTTCGATTGGATAGTCAGGAGTCCGATAGAGGACGGAAATGGTGATGAGACACTAAGTAGTACTCAATAAACGTCAGTAGATGTTCGAGTAGGTCGAGCGGAACTCTGTAGAAATCTCTGTTAGTCGTGAGAATATCTATAGAAGTCCAAGTGTGGGTTCATGTGCTCTTTAGTCGAGTTCAATAGACAGAAGTGGTACGAGATAGGTGGTCCAAGTAGGTGCTGGTTCAAGAAGGTGCTGAAATGCTATGTATATGTGGGAAAATGCTCAAAGAAGTCCGATTATATAGGCATGATCTCTATAGAGGTTCAAGTAGGTCATTGGGTTACCCGTCGAACTCAGAGTTGGTGGTTAGGAGCTCAGTAAAGACCCGAGCAGGTGGTAAGGAGGTCTGTAAAGGTTCGAGTAGGCGATAAGAGCTTAATAGTCTTCAGTAGAGGTTCAAGTATGTCGAACGTAACTCTTGTTGAAATCTCTGTGGGTCCTAAGAATATCAGTAGAACACAAAATATATGGTGAGGTGATCTTCAGTGGTCTAATTAGGTGCTGAAATGCTATGTAGTGTCCTTGTTTGTGGTTACGTGCTCTGTAGAGGTGCACATTCATCTGGAGCCATTTCGAACTAAAAGTTGGGGTTGAAGAGTTTTGTGTAGAGATCTGTCGAGTAGGTGGTAAAGGTTCGGATCGGCCGTAAGGAGGTATCTTGAGGTTCGAGTAGATGGTAAGAGCTCAATAGACATCAGTAAAGGTTCGAGTCGTTCAATATTATATATATGAGCTAATTATAAATTTGGACGTTTTAGAGTACATTGCGCTGTCCAAAATTTATCTCGATCGAAGAAACGTTTATTGTTATGGTGCTCAATTTGCCTGATCGAATAAATATTGGGAGTTTGGTGCACCATTTACATTAAATCGGGCAAAAATATATCTGGGGCTATATCTTAATCTGAACCCATTTCAACAAGACTTCTCATACGACAATCTGAATTAAATTATGTACGCTGTGCAACATTTTGTCATAATCGGTATAACCTTGGCAGTTTGACGCACCAGGTATATAAAATCGGAATACATATAGAAGATATATGTAAATTTGAACCGATATCAGCAAAACTTCACATAAGATAATCTGTACTGTACGCTGTGCAAGAATTTTTCTCAATTTGGCAAACATTGTGACTTGGGTCAACTATTCTGGAATCGGGCAAACCTATAATGAGAGCTATATCTAAATCTGAACCGATATTCTCCAATTTCAATAGGTCCTTAGACCAAATAAGTAGGCTGTGTCGAATTTCATCTCATTCCGATCATACATGTGTTCTGTACTTTGTTTATAATTTAACATGGACGGACACGCATACATCGACTCAGAAAGTGATTCTATGCATAGAATCACATACACGTTTGTAACAGCCAAAAGGAAACGAGATGGATTACTTTTGAGAATATGCATAGAATCACTTTCTGACTCGATTTACGCATGTCCGTCCGTCTGTCCGTCCATGTATTTTTGTGAACAAAGTACAGGTCGCATTTATGATCCGATTTGGATGAAATTTGGCATAGGTCACTTATTTGGCCCAAGGACGAACCCTATTGAAATTGAGAGAAATCGGTTCAAATTTAGATATAGCTCCCGTATATATTTTCGTCCGATTTAATGTAAATGGTGCACCAAAGTCCCTATATATCTTTTGATTTGCACAAAATTTGGAACAGCGAAATGAATTAGGTCTAGAATGATGTGTGTTAAGTTTCCTGAAAATCGGTTCAGATTTAGATATAGCTCCCTTATATTTTTTCGTCCGATTTAATGTAAATGGTGTAACAAATTCCCTATTTATCTTTCGATTTGCACGAAATTTGGCACAGCGTAATGGATTAGGTCTAGAATGGTGTGTGCTAAGTTTCCTTAAAATCGGTTCAGATCTAGATATTGCTCCCTTATATATTTTCTTCCGATTTAATGTAAATGATGCACTATAGTCCCTATATATCTTTCGATTTGCACGAAATTTGGCACAGCGAATTGATTGATGTGTATTAAGTTTCCTGAAATCGGTTCAGATTTACATATGGCTTCTATATCTGACCAAATTAAAAATTTAGTATCGGTTGCAGAATGACATATTTATGGATCCAATTTCATTTTACTGGTCCTTTGAAAATGCGACCTAACAGATTCATCTATTGAATATACTCAAAGGTAAATGGTATCATATAGTTGGCCCCGCCCGACTTTACTATTTTCCAAACTGGTTTTTCACACAAAGTCTGGCTCCATTTGGCTCGCTAAATATTGACCAATGTTCATCAAAACAGTTATGCTTTTTCTATGGCCAGATTCCCTTGACCTCTAGAGCCACCAGGTCCTTGTCCATTTCATCCAATAAATATTAACGGATCATTACCAAAAACAATAGGAGTCTTCAGTGGCCAGAACTCATCCTACATGCACAATTTTGAGATGGTTGTGGCATGTATCGCGTTTACTAATTTAATGGACTGACGGACAGACACACAAAAAATTAAACAAAAAATAAATAAATAAAAATATTCATCTTTAAATAGTCGGTGGAATATATACATACATATATAACAAATACATTATAATCAAATAATGAACATTTAAATAATATATATATATATATATATATACAAATATGTGTTACCTGTGATATATGTGTCGTTATTATGGAAATTGTTCAATGTAGTGGGACACTAACCTGTAATGAAAAAATAAAAAAAAAAAAATTAAAAATGTATTTACTATGTTTTTAATTTATAAATAATTTTAATTTTCATATAATCGTTATTATTTAAATTTAAATAATGATGTTAGAACATTGATTTATAATTTTATTTTTTTAGCGATTTGAGCTCAGTAGCTCTGTTAATTTTTAATTCCTTTTTACTACACTTTTCAAATATGTATATTGGGTTTAATTTTATGTTTTGCCACCTAATCAAAAAATTCTTAAAAAATCATTAACCAGGGCAAGAGACTAACGTCAATGTCGTTGCCGTTTAGTCTACCTATCACCAAATTGCCCTTTTGGTTTGATGGCGATGGCTGCTACAAAACGCATGTTTGGCATAAACTTTGTCCATTAGCGATGGAGAAGAAGTTTCTTTGTTATTATTTCCCACTTTCCTCAAAAGTCCGAGGAGTCACTGGGCCATGAAAAAACTACACTTAAACATAGCTTGGACAAAAATGTGAATAAAATTGTTAAAGTTCTTTCGTTCTCATTCCTCCAGCCCCAAAATGGGAGAAGAGGGCGTAACAAAAAACTTCAATTAGAAAAAGTTAACAAAAAATTTTTACTGTTCATTAGAACAGTGGAATAATTTTTTTTTTTTTTTGGTTTGGAAACCAAACTAGAATATTGAAATGCTTATTTGGTTGTTTAATGGTCCCACTGTCTGTTGTTTATCTTGATGACTGGCCATTTATGAAAAAGTTTTGCGTTAAAGTTGTTTGGTTTTGTTGTTTTATTTTCTGTTTAGTAAACAGAAAAATTTCCCAACCAGCAACCTTTTGCAACATTGCTTTGGCATTTTTTTCTCTAATTTCCTATAGGAAACTTCCTTTGGCAACATTTTATGTCAATGTCAGTTTTATTTTATGAAGAAATTATATGTAGTAGCAATAACTCGGTAATGATTTATTACTTTCAGTGTGTCCGGTTGAAACTTGGAAGAAGAAAAAAAAAACTAAAATGAATTCAAAAACATAAATTTGAAACACGGAGTGAATTTTTTAAAGCATTTTTCCAGGGACTTCTTAAGGTTTTGTTAAAGAATATTTTTTGCGACCACCGAAGGCGTGGATTTTTTAATTTTTTTCCAAGGTTGATTAAGGCGTGGATTTATTAAAAAACATTTTTCAAGTACCCAACAAGGCGTGGATTTATTAAAAAATATCTTTCAATCCGCCAACAAGGCGTGGATTTATTAAAAAATATCTTTCAATCCGCCAACAAGGTGTGGATTTATTAAAAAATATTTTTTTAAATGTTTCTACGGCGTGGATTTATTAAGAAATATTTTTTAAATTTTTTCTAAGGCGTGGATGTATTAAAAAATATTTTTTCAAGTATTCACAAGGCGTGGATTTATTCAAAATATTTTTCAAGTAGCCAACTAGGCGTACCACACTGTGGTACAGGGTATTATGTCTTTCTGCATATGTTTGTAACAGGCAAAAGGACACATGGTTCCTTTTGAGAACATGCATAGAATCAATTTCTGAGTCCGTCTGCCCTTCCGTCCGTCCATGTATTTTTTATAAACAAAGTATTATGTGAACATTTATGATCCGATTTGGATGAAATTTGGTATAGGTCACTTATTTGGCCCAAGGATGAACCCTACTAAAATTGGGAAAAATCGGTCCACATTTAGATATAGCTCCCATATATATTTTCGTCCAATTTAATGTAAATGATGTGCCAAAGCCCCAATATATCTTTCGATTTGCACGAAATTCGGCATAACGTAATTGATCCTAGTGTGATGTCTGCCAAGTTTCTTGAAAAAAGGTCCAGATTTAGACATAGCTCCCATATATAGTTTCGTCCGATTTCATGTAAATGGTGCACCAAAATCCCTATATATCTTTCGATTTGCACGAAATTTGCCATAACGTACGTAATTGAGCCTAGAGTGATGTCTGCCAAGTTTCGTGAAAATTGGTCCAGATTTGTATACAGCTCCCATATATATTTTCGTCCGATTTAAGTTAAATGGTGTACCAAAGTCCCTATAAAACTTTCGATTTGCACGAAATTCGGCATAACATACTGAATTGAGCCCAGAGCAATGTCTGCCAAGTTTCGTGAAAATCGGTGCAGATTTATATATAGCTCAAATATATAGTTTCGTCCGATTTTATGCAAATGGTGCACCAAAGTCCCTATATATATTTCGATTTGCACGAAATGTGGCACAGAACACTAAATTAAGTCTAGAATGATGTGAGCTAAGTTTCGTGAAAATCGGTTCAGATTTAGATATAGCTCCCATGTATAATTTCGTCCGATTTAAATTAAATGGTACACCAAAGTCCCTAAACATCTTTCGATTTGCACGAAATTTGGTATAGCGTATTGACTGGAGTCTAGAATGGTGTGTGTTAAGTTTCGTGAAAATGGGTTCAGATTTAGATATAGCTTCCATATATATATTTTCGTCCGATTAAAGGTAAATGGTGCGCCAAAGTCCCTAAATATCTTTCGATTTGCACGAAATTTGGCACAGCGAACGGAATTGAGTATAGAATTATGTGTGCTAAGTTTCGTGAAAATCGGTTCAGATTTAGATATAGCTCCCATATATAGTTTCGTCCGATTTAAGTTAAATGGTGCGCCAAAGTCGCTATATATATTTCGATTTCCACGAAATTCGGCATAACGTACTGAATTGAGCCCAGTGTGATGTCTGCCAAGTTTCGTGAAAATCGGTGCAGATTTATATATAGCTCAAATATATAGTTTCGTCCGATTTTATGCAAATAGTGCACCAAAGCCCCTATATATATTTCGATTTGCACGAAATTCGGCATAACGTACTGAATTGAGCCCAGTGTGATGTCTGCCAAGTTTCGTGAAAATCGGTGCAGATTTATATATAGCTCCCATATATAGTTTCGTCCGATTTAAGTTAAATGGTGCGCCAAAGTCGCTATATATATTTCGATTTGCACGAAATTCGGCATAACGTACTGAATTGAGCCCAGTGTGATGTCTGCCAAGTTTCGTGAAAATCGGTGCAGATTTATATATAGCTCAAATATATAGTTTCGTCCGATTTTATGCAAATGGTGCACCAAAGTCCCTATATATATTTCGATTTGCACGAAATGTGGCACAGAACACTAAATTAAGTCTAGAATGATGTGAGCTAAGTTTCGTGAAAATCGGTTCAGATTTAGATATAGCTCCCATGTATAATTTCGTCCGATTTAAATTAAATGGTACACCAAAGTCCCTAAACATCTTTCGATTTGCACGAAATTTGGTATAGCGTATTGACTGGAGTCTAGAATGGTGTGTGTTAAGTTTCGTGAAAATGGGTTCAGATTTAGATATAGCTTCCATATATATATTTTCGTCCGATTAAAGGTAAATGGTGCGCCAAAGTCCCTATATATCTTTCGATTTGCACGAAATTTGCCATAACGTACGTAATTGAGCCTAGAGTGATGTCTGCCAAGTTTCGTGAAAATCGGTCCAGATTTAGATATAGCTCCCATATATAGTTTCGTCCGATTTAAGTTAAATGGTGCGCCAAAGTCGCTATATATATTTCGATTTGCACGAAATTCGGCATAACGTACTGAATTGAGCCCAGTGTGATGTCTGCCAAGTTTCGTGAAAATCGGTCCAGATTTAGATATAGCTCCCATATATAGTTTCGTCCGATTTTATGCAAATGGTGCACCAAAGTCCCTATATATATTTCGATTTGCACGAAATGTGGCACAGAACACTAAATTAAGTCTAGAATGATGTGAGCTAAGTTTCGTGAAAATCGGTTCAGATTTAGATATAGCTCCCATGTATAATTTCGTCCGATTTAAATTAAATGGTACACCAAAGTCCCTAAACATCTTTCGATTTGCACGAAATTTGGTATAGCGTATTGACTGGAGTCTAGAATGGTGTGTGTTAAGTTTCGTGAAAATGGGTTCAGATTTAGATATAGCTTCCATATATATATTTTCGTCCGATTAAAGGTAAATGGTGCGCCAAAGTCCCTAAATATCTTTCGATTTGCACGAAATTTGGCACAGCGAACGGAATTGAGTATAGAATTATGTGTGCTAAGTTTCGTGAAAATCGGTTCAGATTTAGATATAGCTCCCATATATAGTTTCGTCCGATTTAAGTTAAATGGTGCGCCAAAGTCGCTATATATATTTCGATTTGCACGAAATTCGGCATAACGTACTGAATTGAGCCCAGTGTGATGTCTGCCAAGTTTCGTGAAAATCGGTGCAGATTTATATATAGCTCAAATATATAGTTTCGTCCGATTTTATGCAAATAGTGCACCAAAGCCCCTATATATATTTCGATTTGCACGAAATTCGGCATAACGTACTGAATTTTCATGAAAAGCGGTTCAGATTTAGATATAGCTCCCATATATATTTTCGTCCGATTTAAGGTAAATGGTGCGCCAAAGTCCCTAAATATCTTTCGATACTCACGAAATTTGGCATAACGTACTGAATTGGGCCTAGTGCATCGCACTGCCAAGTTTCTTAAAAATCGGTCCAGAGTTGGATATAGCTCCCACATATAGTTTCGTCCGATTTTATGCAAATAGTGCACCAAAGTCCCTACATTTATTTCGATTTGCACGAAATTCGGCATAACGTACTGAATTGAGCCTAGTGTGATGTCTGCCAAGTTTCGTGAAAATCGGTTCAGATTTAGATATAGCTCCCCTATATATTTTCATCCGATTAAAGGTAAATGGTGCGCCAAAGTCCCTATATATCTTACGATTTGCACGAAATTTGGCACAACACACTAAATTAAGTCTAGAATGATGTGAGTTAAGTTTCGTGGAAATCGGTTCAGATTTAGATATAGCTCCCATATATATTTTCGTCCGATTTAAGGTAAATGGTACGCCAAAGTCCCTAAATATCTTTCGATTTGCACGAAATTTGGCACAGCGTACTGAATTGCGTATAGAATTATGTGCGCTAAGTTTCGGTGAAATCGGTTGAGATTTAGGTATAGCTTTCATATATATTTCCGTCCGATTTATATCTTTCGTTCAATGTTCTTTCGAAAAGAAGACATCTGTTAGAAGACTATGTTGAATATACTCAAATTGGTGAGGGGTATCATATAGTCGGCCCAGTCCCACTTTACTGCTTTTCTTACTGGTTTTTTTATTATATATTTATAAACTTTATTTGTTGTGTTTTGTTTTATTGTCACGCATTAATGTTATAAATAATGGCATTCTATGTCAACAGACCGAAAATTGTTTACCTTTAAAATATGCCATAAATTTTCCAAGAATAAAAAAAAACAAAAACCTTAAAGTATGCAATAAATTTACGTTGATAGAGGTTTAGATGAATGACCAGGGTTGACAAATATCTATTAATGAATAAAGAGGATAATAGAAAGGGGTGAGACGACATATTAGAGAAAGATTTATTTACCTAGTTTTTGCGTTTGGATAAATAGAAATATTTCAAAAAAAATGGAAGATGAATTCTGAGCTTAGGTAATAAATTTTGCACTAATCTCACAATGAATATTAAAATAACGGATCAAGGATAAATTATAAATATTATATTAAGAATTAAGGTTATGGGTTAATGGAAAGCATTTTTTTGTTTATCTTTTAATTTATACTTTATTGAAAATAAATCAAAATTTTAAAATTAGAATTAGGATTCTTATTTATATTAAAATAATAAATTGTGTTTGCGATTATTACATTTTTATGGTAATCATACAGAATTTTTTGTTCTACAAAAGTCATCGAATATGAGGTAGATATGAGTCTACTCGCATAAAAAAAGAAATGCAATCAATCTTGTTTAAATAAAACCAATTATTTCCGAAATTATACAGTCAACATCCTATTTATCTTGAATAACAAAAGTACACACTCAATTTCCATTGAAACCATTCTCGTTAAATAAATATATATTTAATTAAACACTATACTATTAAATAAATATCCATTACCCTTTTACAAAGCTAATAACTAACACAACAATTGTTTATTTTAATTTTTCACATAGCAGACAAAAAAAAATATTGAAAACACCATCAGCCGTCTGTAAATATTGTCAAATACAGTTTCATTAATATGACATTATGGTGAAAATTAATTAATTCTAATTCTCATTGGACAAAAAAAAATCCAAAATAAAAACAACAACGACGACAGAAATAATTAAAACCACAGCAACTGACAGTGAATGATTGTTTTTTCACAGAAAATTTGCCTAAGGTCAGATGTTAATGAATAAAATATTTACTTAACTGGCATATATATAAAAAAACGTGAAATAGCCTTATAAGGCTTTGAGGGAAATAAATCATGACAACATTTTTAATCAAATCGATGAGAGTACATAAATATATAAAATTATATATATATATATATATTATATATATACATACATATATTTTTTAATAAATCCAAGCCTTATATAAAATTTAAAAAATATATATATTTATATTAAATCCACGCCTTATATAAAATTGAAAAAAAATATTTTTATTAAATCCACGCCTTATATAAAATTAAAAAAAATATTTTTATTAAATCCACGACTTATATAAAATTAAAAAAATATTTTTATTAAATCCACGCCTTATATAAAATTTAAAGAAAAAATATTTTTATTAAATCCACGCATTATATTAAATTAAAAAAAAAATATTTCTATTAAATCCAAGCCTTATATAAAATTTAAAGAAAAAATATTGTTATCAAATCCACGCCTTATATAAAATTTAAAAAATTTAAAAAAATATTTTTAAAATGCACGCCTTATATAAAATTAAAAAAATATATATTTTTTTTAAATCCACGCCACGGAAAATATGTTTTAATAAAACCACGCCTTAAATAAAATTGTTTTTTTTTAATAAATTCACGCCTTATATAAAATTCAAACCAGTAAGGAAAGTAGCAAAGTCGGACGGAGCCGACTATATGATACCCTTCACCACTATGGGTATATTAAACGAATTCAACCTAACAGAAGGGACATTAACATGAAATTGGGAATGAATATGAAATTGGATGACCAAAAATATGTGACCTTTATATAAATGTGATCCGACTTAGATCAATCCATAAACACGACATTCGTTTGTTACAATCGGACAAAATTATGTAAATCGATTTAAAGCAAACATCAAAAATATCAATATGCTCAATTTTGCAAGTTGTGCAAAATTTCATGTCAATATTACAAACATGAGAGTTTGGTGCACCATTTACTAAAAATAGATATGGAAGCTATACACAAATATGAACCGATTTCAACGAAGATTGTAACACGTTATGTTATACTAATTTCATCAGGTTTTGTTCCTAAAGATCGTATTTCTTAAAATAGGACGAAACTATATATGGGAGTTATATCTAAATCTGAACGGATTCCAACAAAACTTCACACATTTGGCAATACTATCTTTAGTACGTTATGCAAAATTTTATGGCAATCAGCCTACATTTGGGTCATTGGTGCACGATTTATAAGAGCTACATCATTCTAGACTCAATTCAGTACGCTACGCCACATTTCGTGGAAATCGAAAGATATATAGGTATACCATTTAGATTACATCGGGCGAACATATGTATGGAAGCTATATCTAAATCTGAACCGATTTTCAAGAACTTTTACACACATCATTCTAGACTCAGTTCAGTACGCTATGCCAAATTTCGTGAACATCGGAAGATATATATATATATATAGGGACTTTGGTATACCATTTACCTTAAATCGGACAAAACTATATATGGGAGCCATATCTAATCAGAACCAATTTTCACTAAACTTACCACACCTCATTCTAGACTTTATTCAGTACGCTATGCCAAAATGCGCGCACATCGAATGATTTTCAGGGACTTTGGTGCACCATATAGCTAAAATCGGGCGAAACTATATATGGGAGCTATATCTAAATCTGAACCGATTTTTACGAAACTATCCACACATCATTCTAGACCTAATTCAGTACGCTGTGCCAAATTTCGTATAAATCGAAAGATATATAGGAACTTTGGTGAATCATTCACTTTAAATCGGGCGAAAATATATATGGGACCAATATCTAAATGTGAACCAATTTTCACGAAATTTAACACACATCATTTTAGACCATATTCAGTACGCGCTGCCAAAATTCGTGCACATCGAATGATTTTCAGGGACTTTGGTGCACCATTTACCTAAAATCGGGGGAAACTATATATGGGGCCTCTATCTAAACCTGAACCGATTTTCACGAAGTTTAACACACATCATTTTAGACATTATTCAGTACGCTATGCCAAAATTCGTGCAAATCGAAGGATATATAGGGACTTTACACCATTTACATTAAATCGGACGAAAATATATATGGGAGCTATATCTAAATCTGAACCGATTCGTCTAGTTCACCCCAAAAATATTATCTGATCATCAGCGAAAATTATAGGCGTTGTCCTTGACCATACCTGGATCCTTATGAAAAATTTCAAAATATATTACCGCCCTCTAGTGTGATAATGGGTTACTAAATAATATCTGAATACGTAAGCACCTGTAAATATTTAAGTGTAACTCCCACACCCGAGTACATACGACAATAAAATTGGTATCAATTTAAAGTTCGACCACTCATCTTGTATATATTGTCAACTTCTCGGGTCTATGTCCTTCAGGGGTAAATATATACGCTATAGAATACAAATGTTGTAATTTTTCACACAAAAGTCAGAGTCCATTTGTTTCGCTAAATATTGGCCAATCTTTATCAAAATAGGCATGTTCATTCTTTGGCCCGACCCCCTTCTCCATGTAGAAATTCGCGATGTTTGGGCTATAATTGAGTCCTCTGGGGCGACCAGAAAATCAGACAAGAATAAAGTTTTTGGTCCATTTCATCCTCTAAATATTAAACGATCTTTAACAAAAACAATAGGGGTCTTCATTGGCCAGAACCCATCCTACATACAACATTGCGTGAATATTGGTCCATAACTGTGGCCTGTATCGTGTTTACAAATTATAATGGACAGACGGACGAACGGACACACATGCCTAGATCGACTCAGCTAGTCGAGATATGACGATCGGTTGCAAACTCTTGGGGCTGCACAAAGCTATAATACCCTGACAACAATGTTGTGTAGGGTATAATTAATTAATATTTTTAAATAAATCTGCGCCTTGCTGTAGCCCTGAAAAAAATATATTTTTTTAATAATTCCACGTATTGAAAAAAATTTAATAAATTTTTAAAAGTCCTTCAAATCATATTGTTCGACAGTAATTTTTTCTATTTTGTTTAGCTTCCTTTGTAATTCTAAAATTGCAACCTAGTTGTAACAAAAAAAATATTATGTCGACATCCTTTGTGACATTCGTTTGAAAAGTTGTTATGCAACGAATTTTTCCAGCCGAAAAAACTGACACATAGAAAATTTGTCACTTTGTTTGTCACTAGAGAAAAAACAACAACAACACAAATTTGTCATGATTCTTTTTTAGTGATATAAAATGGTTGTTTCCTCTTTTCGTGTTTTATTTAGTTTTGCATACAATTAGTTATAAAGTTGTGTTTCATATGAAGTTTTGGGTTAGTATGTGTGTAGAAAACAGACATGTCATTTTTCGTAATGTGTTCCCGTTATTTTTTGGTGCCACCAGAATACAGGCTAGGCTAACCCACCAACTACTTTCATATATAGACAGTGAATATTTTAAAAATGAACTTCTAAAATTGTTATAAAACTAGGTGTTCGTTTTAAGGAGGTTGTGTCAAAAAAAAAAAAAAAAACAGAACAATTGAAATAGAAATGATGCAAACACACACATGCTCATTAAAAACATTTTTATACCCTTCACCACACTGTGGTACAGGGTATTATGTCTTGGTCCATATGTTTGTAACAGGCATGGTTCCTTTAAGAATATGCATAAAATCACTTTCTGAGTCGATGTATGCATGTCCGTCTGTCCGTCCGTCCATGTATTTTGTTAACAAAGTACAGGTCGTATTTATGATCCGATTTGGATGAAATTTGGCACAGGTCACTTAATTGGCCCAAGGGCGAACCCTATTGAAATTGGGAAAAATCGATTCAGATTTAGATATAGCTCCCATATATATTTTCGTCCGATTTAAGGTAAATGGTGTACCAAAGTCCATATATATCCGTATATATCTTTCGATTTGCACGAAATTTTGCATAGGGCAATGAATTAGGTCTAGAATGATGTGTGTTAAGTTTCCTGAAAATCGGTTAAGATTTAGATATATCTCCCATATATAATTTTGTCCGATTTTTTGTGAATGATATGATTTTTTGTGAACTCCCAATATTTGTCCGATTGAGACAAAATTTTGCACAGAGTACTGAATTAGGTCCATATTGATGTCCGCGAAATTTTGTTGGAATCGCTTCAGATTTAGATATAGCTCCCATATATAGTTTGGTCCGATTTTATGTAAATGGAACACCAAACTCCCAATATTTGTCCGATTGAGACAAAATTTTGCACAGAGTACTGAATGAGGTCCATATTGATGTCCGTGAAATCTTGTTAAAATCGGTTAAGATTTAGATATAGCTCCCATATATAGTTTCACCCGATTTTTTGTGAAAGATGTACCAAATTCCCAATATTTGTCCGATTGGGGCAAAATTTTGCACAGAGAACTCAATTAGGTCCAAACCGATGTTTGCGAAGTTTTGTTAAAATCGGTTCAGATTTAGATATAGCTCTAATATATAGGTTCATCCGATTTTTTGTGAATGATACAACAAACTCTCAATATTTGTCCGAATGGGACAAAATTTTGCTCAGAGTATTGAATTAGATCCAGACTGATGTCTGCGAATTTTTTTAAAATCGATTCAGATTTAGATATAGCTCCCATATATAGTTTCGGCCGATTTTTTGTGAATGATACAGCAAATTTGTCCGATTGAACAAAATTTTGCATAGCCAATGCAATTGAGGAACAAATTTTGTGTGATAAGGTGTATTGAAATCGGTTCAGATTTTGATATAGGTCTTATATATATTTTCGTTCGATTTTATGTGAATGGTGCACCGTAGGGCCTATGTTTTTACACGAAATTTGGCGGAGGGTAGTAAATTGAATATTGAGTGACAACAAAAAATATGTATGCAACTGAACTGTGTGAAGAGTATCGTATAGTCGGCCCCGTCCGAATTTTGAACTTTCCTTACTGGGTAAATGAAATATTTTTGCAACTAAATTAATATGAAATAAAATGAAAGTCTAGTTTCTAATGGAATATGTGGCGTATGAGTGTCGACGTAATGTATACGCAACATTGGACATTATTTAAAATGTTCCTTAAAAAGTTTTTCAATATATTAAATAAATCCACCTTTTATATTTAGCATACTTTAAGGAGCATTAGACAATTTCTTTAATATTCCACTGAAAAAAATTGAACTACACTAAAAAGTATTTCAATGTGTTTCAATGTATATATGGAAAATATGCACGTACTACTTCTTTACAGGTTCTCCTGTTTTTTTATTTTTCTTCAATGTCATTCCCGTTATGCATCTCAAAGACTTCAGAATTCCACTTGCAACTTAAGTGTTCGGAAATATAGACGAAGAAAAAAAACTCCACCGAAACAAAAATGAACAGCAAAACGTGATGTTTTGGAAATTTTTGCAAAAATTCAAGTAGCCAAAATGAAGTAGCAAGAATACAACAAATAAAATAAAAACTGAAATACAAATTGCGAAGAAGTTGAAATTGAAAAAAAAAACAAAAATGTGGAACAAAGGAATTTAACAAATTTTGCAAATTCGCCTCGTGATGACACAAGGCATCACGAGGCGACCAAGAGACCACAAAATGAATGACAGCTTGGTTGCCTTCAAAATCAAATGTGTTCCCTTTTTTGGGAGGGGATTTCCTTTTTACACAAATTTGCATATTTTCATATTTTTAAGCTAAAAAAAAAGAAAAATGTCTGGCCTTTGACAGGGGTGGAGCTGCCTTAACATGCTTCTTAGCCAGTGACATTTTAAGTCATCATAATGCTTTGGGGAAAATTCTTTTGAAATAAAAAACTGTCTAACTAAACAGTTTAAAAAATTAAATGTAATTTTTAACGAAGGCATAACTGAACCTCAAATGTTGCATATTTTAGGGCTGACATAAAATAATCAAACTAATGTGGCATATTTTATATTTTTATTTAAAGGGATTTTCTGTTTAAATAGTTAGGAAATAAAATTAATATTAAATTTGAAATAAAATTATAAGAAGTGAAGTAAACGAAAATAAAATAACTAAAAAAGGTTCGGGTCGAACATATTTTACTCATTCGGGAATTGTCTAGTAATATAATGCTTTTGCTCTGAGAAAAATTAAAGGCCAATTTTAAGACACATAAACCGAGCTAGACTTCAGTAAACAATGATGCGCGATTACAATCCTATGGGTCCCGGTTTTAAATCCCAGTGGGCTAGGACAATTTTTTTCAATGTAGTTTTCCGAATATTTGTAAAAAGAGGCATTCATCCTCCTCCAGATGGAATGCATCAGTCATCCAATAGGAATGACAAGACATAGCTCCATCTGCACAAACATTTCTATACTTATTAACTGCACTGCAAAACTTTAATCAGTCATTGTTCATATAGATCCCAGGTTCAAATACCATGGAAGGAGAAAATATTTTTTCAAAGTTAGTTCGCAATCTTTTTTTTTTTTTTTAAAAAACCTTACATACTCCTCCAAATGGAATGCCGCAGACATAAACAAACACAGAATAGAAATAGCAGGAAATTGCGCCACTTGAAGATAAACCAGTAAGGAAAGTAGTAAAGTCGGACGGGGCCGACTATATGATACCCTTCACCACTATGGGTATATTAAACAAGACTATTAACATGAAAGTGGATGAAATAAAATATATGAAGCGATTTCACTTGTCACAGGTTAGCTTATACTAGTTTCTGTACGTTTTGTTTTGGTGCGTCAATTACTTCAAATCAATCTATAATAAAAGGGAGCTATATAAATCTCAACCGATTTTCACGAAACTTGGCACACATTATTCTGGACTAAATTTACATTAAATCGGACGAAAATATATATGAAAGCTATATCTAAATCTGGACCGATTTTCTCGAAATTTGGCAGACATCATTATAGGCTCAATTCAGTACGTTATGCCACATTTCGTGCAATGGTGCACCATTTACATGAAATCGGACGAAACTATATATGGGAGCTATATCTAAATCTTGACCGATTTTCACGAAACTTGGCAGACATCATTCTAGACCTAAATTGTTAGGCTGTACCAAATTTCGTGCAAATCGAAAGATATATAGTGACCGTTTACATTAAATCGGTTAAATATATATGGGAGCTATATCTAAATCTGAACCGATTTTTCCCAATTTCAAAAAAAAAATTTTCCAAAATTTTTGTATACAGTCCACTTGAGATAAGAGCATTTTCTTGTTGAACATTTGTACACTAGAATAGGATAGGAGTTCTCTATTGCCACATGTGGTATGTTTTGGGTGAGATTACGGGGAGTAATCTTCACTACAGACTGATAAGCATGTGTAGCGTGCTTGCCACATGTAAGATAAAGAATTGTGTAGGTCCACTCCATGGGTTATGGCAGATGCATTTTCTCTCTCTCTTCTCTTTTACACATTAGTCTAAGATAGGTTAAGTCATATTGTACTATTTAGTTATTAAGGAACTCTTTTTATATTAATAAATGAGTGTGTAAATGCACAGCAAACAAGAAACATACGTGCTATCACTCCGCGGACAATATCCGCGTAAGATCCCTAGTTTATCACATGTGGTTAACACAAATTAAGAGTAAAAGTAGCGACAACTGGAGTAAAATGGCAACATTAAACTAGCAGGGATCCCAACCACTACACAAGCTTAAATCAGTTATTGTTTCTAGGCAACGATAGATGACACCCCTTCATCGAGGAAAGAAGTAAATGTTTTTTCAAAGTGGTTTACGAGTATTTGCAAAACCAGGCATACATCATTCTTCAGATGGAATAAATCTAACATCCACACATGATAACATCCAATAGGAATGGCATGAGAAAAACCTAACCACTTGAGAAATTTCAGTGAGGCGTTTTTAGGCAACAATAGATGACAGCCACATTCACCTAAGAAAGGGTGCGGGTTCCGAAATAACGCTACCTTAACAAACATTGCATTTGTAAATAAGCAAGGACCCCAACTACTGTACATATTTTAATCAGTAATTGTCTTGAGGTAACGATTAATGGCAGATTCTTCGCCTAGGAAGTTATAGCTATGTCTTATTACTTTCAAAGTGGGGTTCGAACATTTGTAAAAAATGGCATATATTCCCCTCCAGGATAACACCAAATAAGTATGGCAGGAGATAGCGCCACCCAGAGGAAAATTGCACAACTAAATGAGCAAGGACACAAACCCTTAAACAAATTTTAATGAGACGTTACTACTAGGCAATAACAGATGGCAGCACCATCACATGGGTCAGGCTAAGGAGGCCAATCATCTACTTAGCTGTAATAAAACCCCATTGAAAGAATTAACGAAGCGGTTAATCGAGTAAGATGGTGATGGACATGTACTTTTTTTGCACATTTCCTTATATGAAATTACTCTATTCACCAGGAATTTGGTAACTTGGAAAATACAATTAGAACCGTCAAAATGCGGAAAATGGGTCACGCCCTTTGCATGGGGACTATTTTAAAATATGGATGGACATATAGAAAAATAGTCGACAAAAACCCGGTAAGGCAAATAACAGTAACTTCGTCACTAAACATACCGAAAATTGGCCGAGTCCTAAATATTAGTTTGGGGAAACTAATTTTTTCGGTAGATGGCTGTACTGATAAATTTGTAACAATTTTTACAGTTTTTCTTTGACAAAGGCGAAACCGCAAGACAAGCGGCTAAAATTGTGAATGGTGTTTATGGTTCCGAGTCTTTAACAGCCAATTATGTACAAGTTTGGCTTCGTAAATTCCGTTCAGGAATTTTTGATGTTAAAGATGCACCTCGCACAGGTCGGTCATCGAAAATGTCGATATAATCGGAGAGCTGATCGAAGTTAACCGGCATGTTGTAATCATTTCTCCTGCGGAGGATTACGATATAATAAATTAGAACGTAAGGTTCGATAATGAACTATAGCCGCATTTAGACCTAGCCCCTGTGTGGAGGTTCCAGAAGGAGTGGGCCGTTTTTCCCATCTTCGAATTTGAACTAGGTTTGGAAGAAATAATAAGATGGGCAAAGTTTGGATGCAATTTTAATTTTCAGAAACGGATTTGGTCCAAAGAAACATGGGGTCTAGAACCAATATTTCGATGAGGCACATTTTCACCGTGTTAAAGTGTATACACCCTCATTGGCCATAAGGCTGTGGGTACAATTATGCATTAAAAATTTCTGAAATTTGTATTATGGTTTACATTATGGTTTACATAATCCGTTTTTAAGAATGTCGGCATAGGTACACTTTTAGGTACGTTCCCTTTATTTTCATTTCTAGTACCTGTCAGTATATCCGGCCGAACTTAACGCCTTTTCACTTGTTTAATCTAAAAATTTTCCTACTTTCATACCACATTTGCTCAACCCTGCCCCAAAAGTATGCCACACAATTACAAAGTTTATTTAATTTTCTGCCCAGCCTCAAATTAGTCCTTGAAAATTGCTTGGCAATTTTCTCGTGCCCGCCTCCCGCCTGCATGGCATAGAAATACATACAACCAAAACTAATTACTCACAATGACCAATCATTATTTATCAATAATGTGGATTTGTTGGTGGTATTTTCTAAGTTTTCTTTTTCAGTTTTCTAAGGCATTTGAGAAAGCGAATACAATGACATTGACATCACCACCAACCAACACATCAATTACTGTTGAAAATTAAATACGTGTTAAGTGTGGTAAACAACGCCTTAAAGTTTACTCTTCGAAAATAACACAATTTCTGTTTTTTTTTTCTTCACTCTATTGTTTAGTTGAATTGTGTGTGTATGTGTTCTTGCCCGGTCGTTATGCCTCTCGTCTCGAGCTTTTTCTCATTTGAACAATTGCTTTTAATTATATGGTGGTAAATTTAACCTTTTTGAGTTTGCTTTACGGCTAAACGAATTTTATGAGCTTCTCTGCATACTTTTAGGCAGGCCATTTGAAGTCATAAAGTCTATTTGGGTTAAATTGTGTTAAATTTATGGGCAATATTTTTGTGTGGTATGGATAATGGACAAATAGATGTTTGTTGTTATTGTTGTAGATGATGATGATGATGGTTATGTTCTTTGTTACAATTAAGAGTTCTAAGGTCAAGCCATAAACACTTAAAAGGGTCAAGGATGTTAAATGATGTTTGAGGCATATGAAACAATTTTAGTTGGAAACATTTGGGAACGAAAAATAATTTGCTAATTCATGAAAAATATATATTTTTTTTAATAAATCCAGGCATTGCTAATTCTAGTAAATATTTTTTCAATCACTCCAGGCCTTGTTAATTCTTGTAAATATTTTCCTTTATAAATTCGCACCTTGTTGTAGCCTTAAAAAATATTTTTCTTTATAAATCCGCACCTTGTTAAAATATTTATTTTCTTAATTCTAAAAAATATTTTTTTAATAAATCCACGCCTTGTTAAAATATTTTTTTCTTAATTCTAAAATATATTTTTTAATAAATCCACCCCTTGTTAATTGTACCCTTCACCCCACTGTGGTACAGGGTATTATCTCTTTGTGCATATGTTGGTAACAGGCAAAAGGAATCGAGATAGACCCACGACCGCGACCCACAGGTCGCATTTTTGATTCGAATTGGATGAAATTTGGCACAGTTTATTCCTTTGGCCCAAGGACGAACCCTATTTATATTGGGAAAAATCGATTCAGATTTATATATTGCTCCCACATATATGTTTGTCCGATGTAATGTAAACGGCTCCTACATTTCTTTGATTTCCACGAAATTTGGTACAGATTTAGGTCTAAAATAATGTGTGTTAAGTTTCCTAAAAATTGGTTCAGATTTAGATATAGCTCCCATATATATTTTCGTCCGATTTAATGCAAATCGCGCACCAAAGTCCCTATATATCTTTCCATTTACACGAAAGTTTTTATTGCCTGCTGAATAAAGTCTAGAATGATGTGTGCGAAGTTTCGTGAAAATGGTTCAGATTTAGATATATATAGTTTCGCCCGATTTTAGGTAAATGGCGCACCAAAGTCCCTGAAAATCATTCGATTTGAACGAAATTTGGCACAACGTACTGACTTAAGACTAGAATGATGTGTACTAAGTTTCTTGAAAATCTGTTCAGATTTAGATATAGCTCCCATATATAGTTTCGCCCGATTTTAGGTATATGGTGCAAAAAAGTCCCATATATACTTCGATTTGCACGAAATTTGGTGTAACGTACTGAATTGAGTCTAAATTGACGTGTGCTAAGTTTCGTGAAAATCGGTTCAGATTTAGGTATAGCTCCCATATAGTTTCGCCAGATTTTAAGTAAATGGTGCACGAAAGTCCCATATATACTTCGATTTGCCCGAAATTTGGTGTAACGTACTGAATTGAGTCTAAAACCAGTGAGCGGAGCAGTATAGTCGGACGGTACAATACCCTACACAACTACCACGGAACTCGAATTTTCTGCAGATGTTTATTCCGAGCCTGGACAATATTTCGTGATATTTGCACCCTCTTGCCCGATTAGAGGTAAACAGCACCTCTTTCTCACACTGAGTACAGTACAGCTATTGTCCAGATTCCCTTCACCGTGGGTTGTGTTGTGATGTTCGGCTTTCATTTGTGGTCTATAGATCGACTCGAAAAATTAAGTTTTCGGTTCACTTCATCCTAAAATTATTATCTGATCATCACCGAAAATTATAGGCGTTGTTTTTGACCATAACTGGAACCTCATGGAACATTTCAAACCGTTCAGCGCTATAGTTCTGCTCTCTAGAGTGCTAATGGGTTACTAAATAATATACGAATACGGAGAAACCTGTAAATAGTTAGGTGTAACTCCCACATCCGAGCACATACAACAATATAATTGGTATTAATTTAAAGGTCAACCACTCCTCTTGGATATAATATAAACTTCTCGGGTCTATGTCCTTCAGGGGTAAATATATACGCTATAGAATACAAATTTTGTCATTTTTCCCACAAAAGTCAGGGTCCATTTGAGCCGCTAAATATTGACCGATCTTTATGAAAACAGGCATGCTTATTGTTTGGCCCAATTCCCCTTCTCCATGGAAAATTTCACGATGTTCGGGCCATTATTGTGGCCTCAGGAGCGACCAGAAAAACTGACATTTCATCCTCTAAATATTAACCGATCTGTTCCAAAAACAATAGGGGCCTTCATTGGCCAGAACCCAACCTACATGCAAAATTTCGTGAAGATTGGTCCATAGCTGTGGCCTGTATCGTGTTTACAAATTATAATGGACAGACGGACGGACGGACGGACACACATGTCTAGATGGACTCAGCTAGTCGAGATATGACGATCGGTATACTTAAAGGTGGGTCTAGAACCAATATTACGTGGCGTTACAAACTTTTGGGGCTGCACAAAGCTATAATACCCTGACAACATAGTTGTGTAGGGTATAATGACGTGTGCTAAGTTTCGTAAAAATCAGTTCAGATTAAGATATAGCTCCCATATATAGTTTCGCCCGATTTTATGTAAATGGTGCACCAAAGTCCCTTAAAAATCATTCGATTTGCAATTGTAAGGATACATATGTACAAAATACCCAAAGTGGTGAAGGGTATCATATAGTCGGCCTAGACCGACTTTACTACTTTCTTTACTGGTTTCTATTTACTTGTATATTTAGCCCAAATAATTTCCCCAGTCAAATTTAAGATGTGCCTTCTTCGAACACTAATAAACTATTCAAGTCGTCATTCCACTATGACTCAAAAACTTTGCGATGTTCACTTTCTATTTTTTGTTGGAAACCCAATTTAATTTTTTTTTTTGTCAAATGATACTTATTTCCAACCCAATTATAAACATAACACCTTTCAACGCTGCCATTTACATTTGCATGAACTTTTTTTAAGTTTCCTTTCAGCTTGCTGCGCTCCCGCTAATGTTAATTTTATGTTCTATTTTTTGGCGGTTGTTGGAAAAGCTGTCAAGGCAAATACTTCAGATAGCCTTAAAATATGCAATTAATTAATTCAACATGAGCACATTTTTATGGCGCATAAACTAAGATTTATGATATTCTCTCTCTCTTTCCCCATAAAAAATGAAGAGGAATAGAGAAAATGAAATAAAAAAAGTACTGACTCGAAAATGTAAATGAAATTAAGAGCAGAAGAGGAAGAAGCAAGAGGAAACTGAAAACGCAACAAGGAAGTGTTGAATGAAAAATATGGAAGTGAAAAAAGTTCGTCACACCAAAAAAGTGTGTACACATGATAATTTTGTTTTATAAATGACAGTCCTCCCAAAAAAAAAAAAATATGTATATTGTGTCCTTAAAAATAATATCCTTAAATATTTATCTAAGAAAGTTTTGGAAGTTATGACCCCAGCAGTCTTAGCCTATCACCCGGCAGCTCTATTTTACCTTTGTTTGGTTTCATTTGTTTCTTAACAAAATTATAGCATACCTCTAGGCTGTGTGTGTGTGTGCCACACACACACAGCTTTAAACCATTTGCCAAATTAGCCACTTGATATTGAAAAACTTTTAAAAATTTATTTTACCTAGGTCAGGGATTCGTATAACAACAATAACATAAATTGTAACAAAAGTTTGTTGTTTATCCTAGCCATGGAAAGTTTTCACAAAGAAAAATTTATTAATTTTTAGAGAACCTCCACAAAACAGATATTCGAAATAATAAACAACGACAGGCGTTGGGATTAATAGAAATTGTTTTGACACATGTTTATCTTCGTTGAGAGAATAATAATTAATTTCTAGGTTTAAAATTATTTTATATTAAAATTGGATTGAATAAAATTAAAATATATATATATATATATATATATATATAATCTCAAATCTTTTTTTAAATTGAAAACGTGGAGGAGGGCGTTAATTAAATTATATGCGTGGATTTTTGAAGAAAATATTTTTAAATTACATTTAATAAACGTGGCTCTATTAAAAATATTTTTCAAAAACTTTCCGAATGGATTTATATACCCATACTGACAACAATGTTGTCAGGGTATTATAGCTTTGTGCAGCCCCAAAAGTTTGTAACACCACGAAATATTTGTCCTAGACCCACCCTTAAATATACCGATCGTCATATCTCGGCCAGCCGAGTCGATCTAGACATGTGTGTCCATCCGTCTGTCCATTTTAATATGTAAACACGATACAAGCCACAGTTATGGACCAATCTTCACGACATTTTGCATGTAGGATGGGCTCCTGCCAATGAAGACCCCTATTGTTTTTGGGAAAGATCGGTAAATAT
This sequence comes from Musca vetustissima, assembly GCF_032173495.1. Classification (NCBI taxonomy): domain Eukaryota; kingdom Metazoa; phylum Arthropoda; class Insecta; order Diptera; family Muscidae; genus Musca; species Musca vetustissima. The sequence continues at coordinate 77,574 of NW_026878300.1, read as the reverse complement.
TTAGGGGATGAAGTGGACCAAATACTAAATTTTTGTCGGTTTTTCTGGTCGCTCCAAAGGCCGTAATAATGGCCCGAACATCGTGAAATTTTCCATGGAGAAGGGTATTGGGCCAACAAATAAGCATGCCTGTTTTCATAAAGATTGGTCAATATTAAGCGGGTCAAATGGACCCTGACTTTTGTGCGAAAAATTATAAAATTTGTATTCTATAGCGTATAGATTTACCACTGAAGGCCATAGACCCGAGAAGTTGATAATATATCCAAGAGGAGTGGTTGACCATTAAATTAATACCAAATATATAGCTGTATGTGCTCCGTATTCGTATATTATTATTACTCTATAATAATATATCACTCTAGAGAGCGGAACTATTGAGCTGATCGCTTTGAAATGTTCCATGAGGTTCCAGTTATGATCTGGACAATAGCTGTACTGAATACTCGTAATATTCGGAAAAAATGTCAGTGTGAGGAAGAGGTGCTGTTTACCTCTAATCAGCCAAGAGGGTGCAAATATCACGAAATATTGCCCAGGCTCGGAATAGACATCCGTTGAAAATTTTAGTTCCGTGGTAGTTGTGTAGGGTATCGTATGGTCGGCCCCGTCCGACTATACTGCTCCGCTCACTGGTTAAAAAATATTTTTTTAAAACTTTCCGAAGGCGTGGATTTTTTAAAAATATTTTTTTCAAATAATTTCCAACGATGTGGATTTTTACAATATTTTTTCAAAGACCATCCAAAAAGGCGTGGATTAAAAAAAAATAATAACATTTTTTCAAAGACTTTACAAAAGTTTGGATTTTTTAAAAATATTTCTTAAGGACTTTCCAAAGGTGTGGATTTTGGGATATCTAAATTCAAAACGATTGACACGAAACTTATCACACATCATTCTTGACTTAATTCAGTAAGCAAAGCCAGAATTCGTAAAATTGAAAGATATATCGACCCTCTTGTGCACTATTTACATTAAATCGGAAGAAAATATATGGGAGCTACATCTAAATCGGAACCGATTTTCACGAAACTTAACACACATCATTCTAGACTTTATTCAGTACGCTATGCCAAATTCACATCATTCTGTACCTAATTCAGTACCCTATGACAAACTTCGTGCAAATCGAAAGATATATAGGGACTTTGGTGCATCATTTACCTAAAATCGGACGAAACTATATATGGGAGCTATATCTTAATCTGTGCACGGCTAAGATTCGAATCTGCGTTTCTACCGCAACACAAATGTTGGCGGAAGGGTCTAAATGCTTCAGTATCCAAAGTGGTCTGGATACAGAAGCATTTAGACCCTTCCGTATGTTGCACAAAAAATATGTGTATGCCATGGGATCAATTTTAGGTGTGTGGATTTATCGATACAACAACAAAAAATCTGCTCTAAAAAGGGCTGCTTCTGGAGAGACGATAAATATCCACCCTTGATAAACGGAGAAAAGCGTAATGATGGTTGAGAAGGTTATATTTATGGATTTAATTTTCTTTGCAAAAAATTCGATTACTGAACTCAAATTAAGAAAATGTCATCTGGCCTTATTTTGGGTATGTTAAAGTTCTTAGCTCGGTTGGGGAACTGCCCAACCGAGTGTAGATCAGATCGTAAAAAAACCCTACTGCAGTATATTTATAATGACATTAAGATCCCTACCTTTTCATGGGTTTTTGAATGAACACCACGTGTTAGAGGATGTAAAATGTTTGGCCCAAATGAACTTGACGAAGTTTTAACTGTTTAAAAAAATGATTTTTAAGACATTTTTTAATCGTTTTAACTGCCTTCACTGAAATGCTATAATTAATATACAAAATACAAATCCACTGCATACTTTTAGGAGTTATAAATTTCAACAACTATTTAAACTGCAGCGGGTTTTTTGCAGCGATTAAGATATATGCGACTAGTTTAGCTAAAGCGACATAAAAATATATTTTATGGACAAAAGACGAAACTCCCAGGAACATGTATAAGAAACGAAGTGAAAAAGAGGAATAGGAGCATAAGATGGCAACGCCTAACTATAGACTGCAATCACTTGTTATTTATTGCCACTTAACATACACAAGATGCGAAGGCTAAAAACGACGTTTTTTTAAAGCATGTCTCAGGTTCCTTTTTTTTTTGTTTCATCCTTGTTCTCAAATTGCTGGTATTATCAATTGTCTTGTTTTTTTGCTTCATTTTGTTTCCAATATTTTAATGGAGTATCTATCTATCCTCCGTTCCTCTTCAATAGAACATGGACAATTGTGAGAAAAACTAAATCCCCGAGTATGAGTTGTAGGCGAAAAAATAGCAGATAAAAATTAGTCTTGACATTGACAAATTAATCTTGAAAAAAAAAACAAATAAAAGAAAATGAGAAAATTTACGAGCCCAATACGAAAAGTCATAAGACAATAAGTCTTATGCTGTGATGAATATATATTGGATGGTGATGTGAGGCTGTTTGTTGCGATAGGTGAGTCTAGAGACCTTAAACTAGTAGGAATGATGAAGTAAATCTTTAAAACTATTATAAAACACGTTGTATAGTTTAAGACGTCTTAGAGTATGAAAATATATAGTTTATGTTAAATTTAACTTCGAAGCGTCATTTGAGTGTTGAAACATTTTTCGTTTATTTTCCCATTCCCATTATAAGTCTTTCCGATATTAGGGTTCTATGGCTCTAACATTAATTTTCAAACGATATGACTTAAGTGGACATTTGGAGATATCAGAAGATAAAAACTTAAAGATAAAACTTATTTTCAATTTGGTTCGAAAACCGTGTCCAAAATCCCTAAAATACCGAATATGGAGGGGTACCGTTATATGGTAGCTACCCTGAAACTTGGGCCAATATTAAAAATTTTTATACCCTTCACCACACTGTGGTACAGGTTATTATGTACCTGTTTGTACCAGGTAAAAGGAAACGAGATAGACACATGGTTGCTTTTGAGAATATGCATAGAATCACTTTTTAAGTCGATTTATGCATGTCCGTCCGTCCGTCTGTCTGACAATGTTAAATTGTAAACAAAGTACAGGTGGCATATATGATACGAATTGGATGAAATTTGGTATAGGTCACTTATTTGGCCCAAGGACGAACCCTGTTGAAATTGGGAAAAATCGGTTTAGATTTAGATATAGCTGCCATATTTGTATTTGGCCGATTTAGATATAGCTGTCATATATGTATTCGGCCGATTTAATGTAAATGGTGTTCCAAAGTCCCTATTTATATTTCGATTTGCACGAAATTTGGCGCAGCGTACTGAATTAGATCTAGAATTATATGTGTTAAGTTTCGAGAAAATCGGTCCAGATTTAGATATAGCTCCCACATATATATTTGTCCGATTTGATGTAAACGGCCCCTATATATCTTTCGATTTATACGAAATTTGGTACAGCCTAATGATTTAGGTCTAGAATAATGTGTGTTAAGTTTCCTGAAAATCGGATCAGATTTAGATATATATATATTTTCGTCCGATTTAATGCAAATGGTGCACCAAAGTCCCTATATATCTTTCGATTTGCACGAAATTTGGTACAGCCTAATGAATTAGGTTTAAAATGATGTGTGTAAAGTTTCTTGAAAATCGGTTCAGATTTGGATATAGCTCCCATATATATTTTCGTCCGATTTAATGTAAATTGTGCATCAAAGTCCCTATATATCTTTCGATCTGCACGAAATTTGACATAGCGTACTGAATAAAGTCTAGAATGATGTGTGTAAAGTTTCGTGGAAATCGGTTCAGAAATCAGTTCAGATATAGATATAGCTCCCATATATGTTTTCTACTGATTTAATGTAGCTCCTATATACAGGGTTGCCCATATTCCATCGGCAACGCTATAACTTTTGACAGAGATGTCACGTCGCTTAATGACATACCGCGTTTGAAGCGTCAGTCCAAGCAGATTTTTACCATGAACCAATACACGCCACGCGAGCGCTCGGAAATAGTTGAAATTTACTTTCAACAGAAGAAGTCAATTGTGAAAACTCAACGTGCTCTCTAAGAACACCATTAAGCGTTTATACGAAAAATTTTCGACCGGTAAGGCTCTTTCTAATCCGAAGAGGCCATATAAAAGTCGACCAAGGCGATCGGCCGAGAATATCGCTGCCGTACGACCCAGTGTTGAGAGGTCCCCAAGAACATCCCAAAAACGCTGTTCTCAGCAGTTGGGCATGGCTCGGTCCACTTTACAACGGATTATTCGCATTGATTTGCATTTGTTTCCGTACAAAAGAATGTTGCCTGCGGACAAGCCTCGTCGATTGGAATGGGCCCAATGAGTCATCGAAATGGCCGAAGATGACGAGCAATTTTGGAACAAAATTATCATGTCCGATGAAGCCCATTTCACATTGAATGTGACCGTAAATAAGCAAAATTGCCGCTTTTACGCCACTGAAAATCCTCATGAGATTCAAGAAGTGCCTCTTCATGACGAAAAAGTTTTTCTTCCAAAATACGATCAATCAGAAGCGTTATCGCGATATGATGACCACTGTTGTGATGCCAATTATTCGTCGAAAGCGTATGAGGCAGTTCTGGTTTCAACAAGATGGCGCTCCACCGCACACAAGTCGCATAACAATCGATTTTCTGAAGAATTTGTTTCCGGTCCGTTTGATGTCGAAAAGTGGTGATTTGGATTGGCTACCGCGTTCGCCTGATTTGACGCCACCTGACTTCTTCTTGTGGGGATATTTGAAGTCAAAGGTTTACGTTAACAAGCCAAGGACCGTAGCAGAGCTCAAGGACAACATTCGTGAAGAAATAGCCGCTATTCCGCCAAATTTTTATTTTTTTCTTTGATTAAAAAAAAACATGTGTCCGTCGAATATGGGCAACCCTGTATATTTTCTTCCGATTTTATGTAAATTGTGCACTAAAAACCCAAAGTTTGTCCGATTGTACAATGAACTGTAGTTAATATAAATTAATCTCTGGCAAGTCTCGTTGAAATCGTTTCAGATTTAGATAATGCTTGCGCCTATATATTTTCGTCAGATTTTACGCAACATTTACACACAATTTTGCAGAACGTAGTGATGTTAATATAACCTAGAAGATAGATATAAATTCTACACCAAACTCCCCAGGTTCGTCCGATTGGCATAAAGTTTCGCACAACGTACGGAAGATAATATAACATAACGTGTGGCACGTTTTGTTGAGATCGGTTCAGATTTAGATATAGCTCATATCTATATATAGTTTCATCCGATTTTAAGTAAAAGCTGCACAAAAGTCCCAAAGTTAGCCCGTTTGCTAGATTTATATTGCCTAACGTTTGCAAAATTTTGTAGGAATCGTTTCCGATCTAGATATAGCTCCCATATATAGTTTCGTCCGATTTTAGTTAAATGGTACGACAAAGCACCAAAATCCAGCATATAATTTCTCCCGATTTTAAGTAAATTATGCACCAAGAACTCGAAATGTGACCGATATGCGTAATACATATTGCAATTTGTATAACCTAAACTGTGACAAGTTTCGAGCAAATCAATTAATATTTCGATATATATTTATACCCTTCACCACACTGTGGTACAGGGTATTATGTCTTTGTGCATATGTTTGTAACAGGCAAAAATAATCGAGATAGACACATGGTTCCTTTTGAGAATATGCATAGAATCACTTTCTAAGTCGATTTATGCATGTCCGTCAGTCCGTCCGTCCGTCCGTCTGTCCATGTATTTTTGTGAGCAAAGTACAGGTCGCATTTATGATCCGAATTGGATGAAATTTGGCATAGGTCACTTATTCGGCCCAAGGACGAACCCAATTGAAATTGGGAAAAATCGTTTCAGATTTAGATATATCTCCCATATATATATTTAACCGATTTAATGTAAACGACCCCTAAATATCTTTCGATTTGCACGAAATTTGGTACAGCCTAATCATTTAGGTCTAGAATGATGTCTGCCAAGTTTCGTCAAAATCGGACCAGATTTAGATATAGCTCCCATATATAGATTCGTCCGATTTCATGTAAATTGTGCCCCAAAGTCCCTATATATCTTTTGATTTGCACGAAATTTGGTATAACGTACTGAATTAAGCCTAGAGTGATGTCTGCCAAGTTTGCAAAAAATCGGTCCAAATTTAGATATAGCTCCCATATATAGTTTCTTACGATTACATGTAAATGATGCCCCAAAGTCCCTATATATCTTTCGATTTGCACGAAATTTGGCATAACGTACTGAATTGAACCTAGAATGATGTCTACTAAGTTTCGAGAAAATCGGTTCAGATTTAGATATAGCTCCCATATATAGTTTCGTCCGATTTCATGTAAATGGTGCACCAAAGTCGCTATATATCTTTCGATTTGCACGAAATTTGGCGTAACGTACTGAACTAAACCTAGAGTGATGTCTGCCAAGTTTGGAGGAAATCGGTCCAGATTTAGATATAGCTCCCATATATAGTTTCGTCCGATTTCATGTAAATGGTTCACCAAAGTCCCTATATATCTTTTGATTTGCACGAAATTTGGCGTAACGTACTGAATTAAGCCTAGAGTGATGTCTGCCAAGTTTGGAGGAAATCGGTCCAGATATAGATATAGCTCCCATATATAGTTTCGTCCGATTTCATGTAAATGGTGCCCCAAAGTCCCTATATATCTTTCGATTTGCACGAAATCTGGCATAACGTACTGTCTGCCAAGTTTCGTGAAAATAGGTCAAGATTTAGATATAGCTCCCATATATAGTTTCGTCCGATTTCATGTAAATGGTGCACCAAAGTCCCTATATACCCTTCGATTTGCACAAAATTTTGCATAACGTACTTAATTGAGCCTAGACTGATGTCTGCCAAGTTTCGTGAAAATCGGTCCAGATTTAGATATAGCTCCCTTTTATTATAGATTGATTTTAAGTAATTGACGTACTAAGGAACCAATAGGAACAAAACGTTCTGAAATTAGTACAAGTTTGTTTGAAATCGCTTAATATTTGGATAGAGCTCCCACATATATTTTCGCCCGATTTTAAGTAAATTGGGCATCAAACTCCTCAGTTATTCAGATACACATCAAATTTTGCACAACCTACAAAACTGAGCATAGAATTACGTAGTTGCGTTTTGTAGAAGTATAGACATAGCCCAACGGATGACCTATATATACTTGTTTGAAGTATATTGACATACTTTATGGATAGATCTAGGTAGATTCACATTTAGATAATTATCACATTTTTTTCATCCAATTTTATGTTAATAGTCCTGTTGAATATACCCATAGTGGTGAAGGGTATCATATAGTCGGCCCCGTCCGACTTTACTACTTTCCTTACTGGTTTATATATATTTTCGTCCGATTTTAAGTAAATGGTACAACAAACTTCTCATGTTTATCAGATATTTATCCAAATAATCAACGGGTGTCCGATTGATATTTGCTTTAAATTGATTTACAATGTTAAGATTCATTTTGATATTCTAACCCAAACTTGAGAGCAAAATCTTTTGAGGTAAATTTTTTGTTTTTTTATTTTCTTGAAGGAAATAGGTGTTGGAAACGGAATGACAAATTTTATATTTACTCCACCTTATGGTGGAGTTTAAATGTAACATCGTATTCACAGATTATAATCCCTTTCTGTATTTCTTATCAATTGTTCTCTTCTTCTTTTTGTTTTTCGAAGAAACTAAAACCAAGAGACCACAAGACTCTCAAAAAATAATAAAACTTAAAAGTCTTCTTACCACGGCCAGTACTACTAATACAAAGAATTTTCTTTCTTTGGTGGTTTTCCTCCTATTTTACTATTTGTTTTCAAAATTTTGTTTTGCTGAAGTAAACAAAAAAAAAACATTGTCTCCCTCTTGCGCAAAACACTCGCAGCTAGTTGAAGTGGTACTTGATTTGTTTTCCTGGAAGCGGAACTGCAACAACAGCATCAAAATACCGAAAAACGAGATCACAACCACCACCGAGTGAACAACCTCCAAAAAAATATTGAACCCAACAGTGCACCGAAAAAAAACACAGAAAACTAGAGACAAAATGTCACTTTTGTTAAACGGCAGATTGAAAAAGTTTCGACAACTTGTTACCAATTTGGGCTCCTTCAAGTTGCCACCATGCCGCCTTTTGCATGGTGGTGGTGCGGATGATGATGATGTAGCAGTGTTAGTGATGGTGGTGCTATTGCTGCTCGTTTGTCATTTCTGGTTATAGAATTTCACATCGTTTTGCTACTTGTGTTGCAAATAATGGGATGCGTAATGCATTCCGTATTTGCTGACATCCCTTGATGTTGCGAACTGCAGGACGACATCTGATAGTTGCAGCAAAAACAAAAACAGCAAAATGAAGTTTTAAACAGACCAACAGCTGTTAAAATATAGACAGTGTCAAATTATAATTCATTGAAGCTGAAACAAAGTAGTAAGACAAAATTGCAGTCTATTGAGTAGTGTTGTGGCGATGTGTCACTCCCATTGGGGTATTCGAAAAAAATGGCATACTGAACGCCTTTAAATAATATTAAATGCTGAAAAAAAAACTTGAAACTTGCTGAACATGCACTGGAAATTTACGGAAATCTATTTAAGATTAGCATTAGCTATGCTCTAAATGAAAACGTGGAGAAAATATGAATATAATTCTATCACAAAAATAATCATTTCAAACCAGTAAGGAAAGTAGTAAAGTCGGATTTTTCACTTCACAATTTCGTAGGGACATTCTAGAACTACAGTAGATTCGAATTAAATAAAAAAATAAATAAAAATAAAAAAATGACACCGAGAATGGGGGAGGGGTACCCATAAATCGATTTAAAGCAAATGCCAATCGGACTCCCATTGAATATTTGGAGCCCAATTAGCACGAAGTCGGTACGAAATATATATGGGCTATGTCTGTACTTCAACAAATCGCAATTAAGTAATTTTAAGCTCAATTTTGTACCTCGTGCAATATTGCATGTCAATCTGACATACATGAGGAGGCTGGAGAAACATTTACGTCAAATCGGATTGGTGCACCATTCTCGTAAAATTGCACGAAAATATATATGGGAGATACATGAAAATCTGAACCATTTTCACCAAAACCTGACATACGTTACACTTCACTATCTTCTGTACGACGAACAATATTTTGTGCCAATCGGCGCTACTTAGCGTATCTGTGGCACAATTTACAAAAAATCGGACGAAAATATATATGAGACCTACATTTAAATCTGAACCGATTTTACGAAAACTTGACACACATTAGCGTATACAAACTTGAGTTGGTCGTTGTGTAAAATTTTGTGCCAATTGGCCTAATATTATCTCTTTGGTGCACTATATAATATATATGGGAGCTATATCTAATTATGAATCGATAACAATATAACTTAACACTCATTAGACTGTCCTAACTTCACTACGTTGTGTAAAATTTCGTGTCAATCAGCCTATCCGATTTTTATGAAACTTCGAACACATCAATACACACTCAATTCAGTACGCTGTCCCAAATTTCGGTCATATCGAAATAAATTTAGGGACTTTGGGGCACCATTTAAAAAAATATATGGGAGCTATATCAAAATATGAACCGATTTTCACGAAACTTAACACACATCACTATAGACATAATTTAGTACGCTGTGCCAAATTTCGTGCAAATCGAAAGATATATAGGGACTTTGGTTGACGATTTACATTAGATCGGACGAAAATATCGATGGGAGCTGTTACAGTATCGGAACCATAAACTCCATTCACAATTTTAGCCGCTTGGCTTGCATTTTCGCCTTTGTCTCCATTTTTAATCTCACAACCAAACAAAAATCAGCGAAATAATTTTTTTCCACTGCGAAATATCACCCTTCCAACGAGCATAAATCTGAAATTGCTTGATTGATACTTTACGAGAAATCTATCAGTACAGACATCTGTCGAAAAAATAATGGATTTCTTTTCCCCCAACCTAATATATATCTTAATATATACAAGAGCTTAGTGTTAAGTGAGTGAGTGACTGACAGATCATCGCCCAGACGAAACGGCTGAAGCTAGAAGCTTGGTTGTAGTTGGTGTGTAGGCTAGGTTTTTGGAAATTCGAACTAGAATCTACCAAATATGGTACCCTTTGTATTAGGCGAACGGGAAGAGCTAGAATTATGAAATTTGGAATGTGGGTCACTGATGGAAAGTTAAAAAGATGTAGAAAAGGGTTTTTGGAAATTCGATCTATAAGTGTACTAAAAGTACTAAACTTTACTAATTTTAGTTCTAATTGTTTATATATTGAACATTTATGCTAGAATCTTGATATTTTATATGGAATACAGGTTGGGAAGTGGTGTTGATGTATGGAAATGGATTTAGATTTTCTTACTTATGTTTATAAAAAGTACTAAATGGTACTAAATTTGGTGCTATTTGCATTTAGTTTAGCGTAATGATATGGAATCCTGAAAATAGAATTTAGGACTACTATTGGAGTACAGGGTTGAGGTAGCTTTAAAAATTTGTACTTATGTCTAAGAAAAGTACTAAATAGTACTAAATTTGGTGGATGTTGGATTTAGAGTTGAAGTCTTCATATTGGGTATTAAAATTATTGTTGGAGTGTAGGATTGAAGTAGTTTAGAAAATTCGTACTTATTGGTACGAAAAGTACTATATGGTACTAACTTTAGTACAATTTGGATTTTCCATGAACGGATAGAGGTGAAAACCTGAAATTTGGAATTAAGATTACTGTTGAAGATTGACCTATAGAGACATCTTTGATAATTCGTATTTATGTGCACAAAAAGTACTAAACGGCACTAGATTTGGTACAATTTGGATTTGGGTAAAGGATGAGAACTGGAAACCCAAAATTTGATATAATGATTTGGAATGACAATTACAAAATTAAAGTAGTATTGGAATTACGTACTTATGGATACGAGAAGCACTAAAGGGTACTAAGTTTAGTACAATTTAGAAAATGCATTAAATTTGGATTTGCGAAACGGATAGAGCTGGAAATATAAAATTTAGAATGAAGATCACCGATGTAGAGTTTGAAAGAAGTACCAAAGGGTTTTTGGTACTAACTGGTACTAACTTTAGTAGTGGTGATGGTATGGAAGTAGTCTTTAAAATGTTTACTTATTTGTTCGAAAAGTGCTAAATGAAACTAAATGTAGAACCTGTACGTATTTGCTAAAATATAGAAATTCTGTTTAATTTTTGAGAGATTTCGGAAAATAGTACTTATGTGTATGAAGAGTAATAAATGGTAATAAATTTGATATTATATGTAGGAATAGAGGTGGAATTCAGAACTATAGTAAACAAAATTATACAGTATACACGATTTTCATACAAAATATTATTATTATTGTTTTGTATTCCCTTTTCCGCATACAAAGTAGCGGGCATTTTGCTAGTATATATATATATATATATATACAGTCGAAATCGGTTAAACGAAAACGCCTAATTTCAGAAAATGTTTTCTCTTAAGCAGGATTTTCAATTAAAAGAACTTCGGATAAGCGAAACTCGTCGCGCTTAAACAAAGTTTAAATCAGAAAAATCAGATTTTTCTCTTAAACTGTGCTCATTTCATATATATTTGTGTTTTTGCAACAAAAAAGTCTTTCTCTTATCCAGATTTTCAATTAACCGGGTTTTCTTTTAAGCGAAGTAAAGTGTATGAAAATTAAAATTTTTAGTTTCAATTAACAGATTTTTTCGATAAACCGGCGTTCGCCTATTCGAATTCGACTGTATATATTATGGAGGAAGTATCCACGACTGAGACGATGTCTCATATTTACGTTTGCACTTATGTACACATTATAACATTAACATAACATAAATTATTTGCCGATTATTTGCTATAAACTCTTCTTTGACTAAGGTTATACAATTTAAAATCTTCAAAACCAATGCTTTAAGATGTTCGTATTATGTAATAGTGTGGGGTATAACTAACCTAATCCTATTACACAAATCTATTTCATCCTCCTCCCACACTTTTAAACCGACATAAATTCCAAATTGTCAACAAAAAGCCTTTGGGAATTCCAATGCCGACGACACACCGTTTAACGTGAAAATAATTAATTTCGGAAAATCCCCATTTCAAAAATTTAATACAATTAATTTGTAACTTCCGACCCAACGACAGAACGGCAGACCAACCACCTTTTCAAAACGAGACGTGCCATAATAATAAATTACAATTTAATTAGAAATATTTCAACACATAAGGTTGTGTCTACGTGTAACAAAAAGGCGTCAAATTAAATGGACCCCAAATAAAGCACCTTGCCTGCTTTATGGGCGGATGGGTACAGGCATATACACTCATCGGCAGTAAGTGGTGTGATGTTATTTTTTGTGTTGAAGAAACCAAAACTTATGAATTATAAACTGAAAATCATCTTATAATACCTTAGAGTGTAGTTAAGAGGCAAGAAACACAAGTGATAACAACAACAACAAAAACAACTAAAACGGAAACAAGTGTATCAACAACACTTTATGGCAAACACGCACACACACACACCAAGATATCTCCATCCCTTTCCACAAACCTTTCCCTTTTGAACAGGGCCTTAATGCCCAAAAACAAGTCTCTAATGAGTCGACTCTTAAGAACACTTAATATTAATTTTACTTCCTTTGGGACAAGTTTTTGTTTTTGTTGCCATTTTTAGCTACAGCTGTTGTTGTTGTTTTTGGTGGTATATCCCTTTTGGCAACAACTACATCCTGGCATATGGCAACAACAAAGTTCAGTCTCATGCTCTCATTTTCAGTGGGTGCCTTTTGTGTTTGGTCACAACGGCAGCAGCAGCAGCAACGAAGTTTTCCCATAACCTTTTTTCCTGCTGTTGTTGTTGCTGTTGATTTTCATAAGAACAACAACAACACCAACAGCATTAAGGACTATACCATTTTAGGCCAAATTGTGTCTACAGCTTCCACACAGCTTCATTGTACATCTCGTTGGTGGACATCATAGGCGGTAGGCGGCAACTTTGCAAATGACTGCCTGCCCGAATCCTGAGCTAGCTAGCCTTTCTTTGGAAAAAGGGTTTCATTTGTGTCCAGTAGGCATCTTGGCATGAGTTGGAGATATTTCTGATGTTGTCATTGTTGTTGTTGTTGCTTTTTGTGCTGCTTTTCTGCTCTTTTATTTTGTTGTTAGACAAACATTTTAATTTCCACAATTTTAATTGTTTTTACTGCTCGTGCTGCTGCCGCATCTATCTTTCCTCACTTCTGAGAAGTAGGTATTAGTTTATGTCTAGTTTCCTGACATCCTTTTCTATGGGAATTTTGTTTGGAAGAAATTTTTTTGCTTAAATATTCAAGGACAGTGGTGTCCGAAGACTTTTCCGAATAAAATAAAAGGTAACTCAAATTCAAATGTGAGGGGCAAAAAAAAAACAAAAAAAAATATTTTCAGTGAATAAATTTTCCTTGGTGAGTATATGAAAGCCCCAGAGAGAAAACCTTGCCATAGGATAACAGCTAATTTAGAAAATATACATAGAATCACTTTCTGAGTCGATTTATGCATGTCTGTCCATGTTAAATTGTAAACAAAGTACAGGTCGCATTTATAATCCGAATACAATGAAATTTGATCCAAGGACGAACCCAATTGAAATTGGGAAAATAGGGGTTCAGATTTAGATATAGCTCCCATATATATTTTGTCCGATTTTATGTAAATGGTGCACAAAAACCAGTATTTATCTATCGATTTGAACGAATTTTGGCATAGCGTTCTGAATTAAGTCTGGAAAAATGTGTATTAAGTTTCGTAAAAATAGGTTCAGATATAGATATAGCTCCCATATATATTTTCGTCCAATTTAATGTAAATGGTCTACCAAAGTCCCTATATACCTTCCGATTTGCACGAAATTTAGCATAGCGTACTGAATTAATTGCAGAATAATGTGTGCCAAGTTTCGCAAAACAATCGGTTCAGATTTAGATACAGGCCCCATATACATTTTCGCCCGATTTAATGTAAATGGTCTACCAAAGTCCCTATATACATTTTGATTTGCACGAAATTTGGCACAGCGTACTAAATTGAGCCTAGAATGACGTATGCTAAGTTTCGCGAAAATCGGTTCAGACTTAGATATAGCTCCCATGTATATTTTCTTACGATTTAATGTAAATGGTGCACCAAAGTCCCTGTATACCTTTCGATTTGCACAAAATTTAGAATAACGTATATCATATAGTCGACCCAGTCGGGTTACGGATAACTTTTCTGCAGTAAAATCGAATGAGGATGTTATTATAACAATATCCTTCAACACAACAACTATGCGATTTATTTATCCTGATATGGCCTAGCCGCTGCAGCTCGATACGACTGACTACGTCGATGTCCACGTATAGATCGTAAAGTTCGTGGTTCATTCTATGCCGATATGGTCCTGTAGAGCTGTCTCATCTGCTTGCGCAAGCACTCAGGTTTTAGATCCATATAACAGAGCGGATAGTATCAGCGTCTTGTAAAGTGTGCGTTTTTTCCACAGTTGGTCCAAATCTACTTGACGTCTGGCACGTTGATACCATCACCTTGGTCTTCTCGCCATTACTACCAGATCCACTTTCGCAGACTCATTCTCAATTTGTTCAAAGGTGGCTTTTACCGCTTGCAATGTTCTACCCATTATATCGATGTTCATCGGCGTAGGCGAGTAAAATGTGTTGTTTGGTGTACAGCGTGCCATTTCTGTTCACCTTTGCCTCTCGTATGGCCTTTTCCAGCAGGATGTTAAAAAGGTCACACGACAAACTGCCACCTTATCTGAATACTCGTTCGGTATTGAAGGGCTCCGAGAGGTCCTTTCCGACTTTTACTGCTGACTTTGTGCCAGTTAAAGTTACCCAGCATAGCCGTATTATTTTTGCAGGAATTCCAAACACCGACATATCTTTAAACACTTCTGAACGGTTGGGGCTGTCAAATGCGTCTTTGTAGTCCACGAATATGTGGAATGTGTCGATGTATTTTTCGTGGGTCTTTTCAGGACATGGCTCAGTGTAAAAATCTGGTCTATGGTTGATCAGACCCCCAGTTTTGACAAGTTCAGCTGGTAATCCAGCCAATTGATTTTCATTCTAACCTCATCTTGACTAGGTTGTCTCTTAGAGTTCTGGGGTATCTTATTCACAGGCACTATTTGATACCAGAAGCTTTTCAAAAGTCTGATCAAAAGATCCTGAACACGCTATCTGCATCTGTTACCAGGTTTCCATCTTCACCTCTACAGGAGGATGTGCCTTCACCAATGCCTACGTTTCTCCTCTCTCTCCTTTTCTCCCGATAAGTCTCCATCGCGTTACGTGTTACTTCTGTCTACATAGTTGCCCTATACGCTGCGTTTTTCGCCTCAGTGACATTACGACACTCCTGATCATACCACGGGATTCTTGATGGTGGTCTTTGGTATGAATGATTTTTTCTGAATTTTTCGACGGTGGGGCCAAAGATATTTTCTCTTCCGATTTTTTCATTAAAATCTCCTAGCAGAATCTTCGCTTTTATACGGATTATAACAATTGGCTCATCTACTGTAGTGAATCTGAAGACGAGGTCTTTTATTCGCCTGTTAACCATAAATCCGCAGCCAAATTCATGTCTCGTTTCATGGCAGCTATAATACAGTGCGTGATCGTCTAAATTACTTACGCCAGTCCCTTTCAATCGCATTTCCTGCAAGTATATAATACCGGCTTTGTACCTTCTAAGTTCAGGCGCCAAAGCGAATACTACGGCTGTTCTGTACAACGTGCTCACATTCCAATTGCAGATTCGCAGATCCTGTTCCTTTATGCGTCGTTAACATCAGGGAGGATTGTTCTTTTTTTTTGTTGGCTTTTTCATAGTAGGAGGTGTTTTCCGAGAGTGGACAACTAACCCAACGCCTCAACCTTTTTTATAGTTCTTATGAGTGCACTCGCGGCACTTATCATTTCACTATTTCAACGGGTGATGAAAATATCCACTCTAGGTGACACCCCTGGGAGGTCAGTGTCCACAATTGAGATGAAAGTGGGACCAAGATCAGCCTGGGCTTTGTCATGTTAAATCCAATAAGAGCCGTTGCTTAGTATCTATACATCATCCCCTACGCCATTCCGTGTCTTTGCATATCCCTTAAAAGGTCCATACCGATTTTAGGTATTTAGAATGGACACCATGTGGTAATACCATTTTTACCATTCTAGCATTTCATTATACCCTTCACCACACTGTGGTACAGGGTATTATGTCTTTGTGCATATGTTTGTAACAGGCAAAAATAATCGAGATAGACCCATGGTTCCTTTTGAGAATATGCATAGAATCACTTTCTATGTCGATTTATGCATGCCCCTCCCGCCGCCCGTATGTCTGTCCATGTTACATTGTAAACAAAGTACAGGTCGCATCTATGATCCGAATTGGATGAAATTTGGCACGGCTCATTTGTTTGGCCCAAGGACGAACCCTATTGAAATTGGGAAAAATCGGTTCAGATTTTGATATAGCTCCCATATATATCTTCTTCCGATTTAAGGTTAATTGTGTACCAAAGTCCAATATATCTTTAGATTGGCACATCGTACTAAATTAAGTATAGAATGATGTGAGCAAAGTTTCGTGCAAATCGGTTCAGATTTAGATATAGCTCCCATATATAATTTCGCCCGATTTTAGGTAAATAGTCCACTAAAGACCCTGGAAATCTTTTGATGTGCACGAAATTTGGCACAAAGCTATGAATAAGGTCGAGAATGATGTCTGCCAAGTTTCGTGAAAATCGGTGCAGATTTACTTATAGCTCCCATATATATATTCTTCCGATTTAAGGTTCATTGTGTACCAAAGTCCCTATATATCTTTCGATTTGCACAAAATTTGGCACAACGTACTAAATCAAGCCTTGAATGATATGTGCAAAGTTTCGTGAAAATCGGTTAAGATTTAGATATAGCTCCCATATATAGCTTCGCACGATTTTAGATTTTATCTTTCGATTTGCACTAAATTTGGCACAACGTACTAAATCAAGCCTAGAATGATATGTGCAAAGTTTCGTGAACAGCGGTTCAGATTTAGATATAGCTCCCATATATAGCTTCGCCCGATTTTATGTAAATAATCCACTAAAGTCCCTGGAAATCTTTTGATGTGCACGAAATTTGGCACAGAGTTATGAATAAGATCGAGAATGATGTCTGTCAAGTTTCGTGAAAATCGGTCCCATATGTATTTTCATCCGATGTAAGGTAATTGGTGCACGAAAGACCCTATATATCTTTCGATTTGCATGAATTTTGGTATCGGGTACTGAATGAAGTTTAGAATGATGTTGCTAAGCTTCGTTAAAAGATCCATAGCTAAGCCGATTGACACAGCGTGCTGATGTTATATAAATTAGTCTCTGGCAAGTTTCCCTGGAATCGGTTCAAATATAGATTTATAACAAAACGAATCGCTGTTAGGATACCTATCTAAAATATACCCAAAGTGGTGAAGGGTATCATATAGTCGGCCAAGTCCGACTTTTCTACTTTCCTTACTGTTTTTTTTTTACCGAATTCAGGTCGTTCTGTTTGTGATCACTGTGCAGCACTTACATTTCCCTTTCCATCCCAACGTTTTTGTTTTTGCCCATTCTGGTTAAGCAGGCTTTTGAGAATTAAATGAATTATATTTTTATGTTTTCTAATGAAAAGTAAGTTGCTCCTTGAGCCTGCCAAATAAAACTGCCTACCTACCACTTGTGTCTCAAAGTGTACTTTGAAATTTTTTTCTTTCTCTAGGATTTAGCAACAAACAGTTGCCATACATTCATTCAGCCATTCATTTATACCTACATAAGTGACTGACAGACAGACATACAGATAGGCAACAAACTGACTGTTGCTATTCGACAAATGATGTCGGCATTTGATGGGTTGAAGGTTTACATGCTTGCCAGTCAGTCAGTCAGTCACTCCGTCCGTTTCTCCTTGCTCTCTCTCACTCAATTCGTATTAAATTAAAAATTTGTTATGCCTTTCGGTGGCAAATTAAAAGGTCTAATTTGCTAGAAATTTGTTATTTTTAATTGCAGATAGGCAGCAAAGAGTATGTGCCAACTAGAGGAGGCCCACAGGTTTCAAACATAGATAAATAGACCTCATCATCATGGGAACTATAAGAAGAATTTACATAGAAATCCTTTGGCTGTTTGTTGCTCTGTTAGGCTCAATTTAAAGTGGCTTGAAATGGAAATTTAATAGAATTAAAAAAGAACATGGAAAGGCACAAAAAATATACATTTTGTTGTAATTTTTGTAACATTTATTTTTTTCTCTCTCGTACAACTTGAATATAATTAGGACAATATTTTTCATATTATTGTGTTGTTGTTGTTGTTTTTTTTCTATCCACGTTCCATCTGTGAGCCACGTTCTATTTAAACACAAATTAAGGCTAACAACAATATTTTGTGTGTTTCCTTTATCCTTTGACTTTCTCTTACCATTTCGCAATAAATAGGATTTGAAAAATGTCAGAGGTCCTTATCTGCTATTGCATAACCTGAAGCACACACACACACAAATAGAAAAAATGTGTTGCATACATTTAGGAGCTCAAACAAATTTCTAATTAACATTATTATTAAAAAATATATAACAAGTATTCGTTTGTGACGCAACATAATTTCTAATAGATAAAAAAAAAAACAAAAACACAAAGTGATGTTCTAGCAGCAACAACAACAAAGACATCATAAATATGTTATCAAAGTCAACAACATCAAAGTGTATTTTTTTAATATTAAAAGCAAAATCAAAGTTTAAAAGGCGGACGTTTTTTTTTTGTTTGAAAACTATTTGAGTAAATAATTTGCAATGCAAATATTATTTTTTGTTTTTTTTTTTTTAAATAGGTGTTTTTAACATTGTATTGATCTAAAAATTAAGTTCATCGGTATATAATTTTGAAGTAAACGTCATTCTTTTCCGTTTTTAATGGAATGCCAAATATAAAGTAATAATTAGAAATTCTTAATATTTTCAAAAATGTTTTTTTTAGAAAAAAGGACACTTGATTATATTAATTCAAACAAGTGAAAAAGCGTTATGTTCGGCCGGGCTGAACTTTGGATACCCTCCACCATAGATATACTGACAGGTACTAGAAATTAAAATATAGGGAACATAACAAAAATGGGACCTATACCGACATTTCTAAAAGCGGATTATGTAAGCCATAATGTTAACCATAATGCAAATTTCAGAATTTTTTAATGGATAAGTATACCCTCTGCCTAATGGGTAATTACAGTGTATACACTTTAACACGGTGAAAATGTGCCTCCTCGAAATATTGGTTCTAGAAATGTAGATTTCATCCAAACATTGCCCATCTTATTATTTCTTCCAATCTCCCTTTGGTCCACTCTGGGCTAGGTCCACACAGGGGCTAGGTCTAAATGCGGATATAGTTCATTATCGAACCTTACTAATCTAATTTTTTATCTCGCTATCCTCCGCAGGTGAAATGATTACAACAGAGTCTTAGAATCAAACTCAAAACGCGGAACAAATCAGATATCTACTTTAATATAAAAAATGGGGTTAAAAATTTTTGGTAGGGAGATTTGGTACCATACACGAATACAAAATACCAAATTGCAGCGAATTCGGTTGAAAAAGCGCTCAAGAAAATTGGGGGGTACCATTGCCAAAATATATCCCATCTTCGAAAATTATGCAAAATTTTAGGAAGATAGCGTGATTACAACAGACGAAATCGCGCATAACGACGGTCATATGAGCGACGAAATTGGTAACTATAAGTGATATGCCATTATATGTGATATCAAAATAAGGGGTGACGAAGACGATGATAGATACCTAGCAACGGATCTGATTGGCTTTAACATGGTTAAGCTCAGACTTTTCTTGGGGTAGCCACTTTCATCATCCGTTGAAATAGTGAGCTGATATGTGCCGCGAGTTCACCCTGGGTTAGTTGCCCACACTCAGAAAACCCTCCTATTATGAAAACGTAAACGTATAAAGAACCACGATCTGCGAACCTGCACTTGGTATGTGCGCACTTTGTACTGAACCTACCGCAGTTTTCGCTGTGGCGGATGCACTCA
The DNA here is from genome assembly GCF_032173495.1 of Musca vetustissima. Classification (NCBI taxonomy): domain Eukaryota; kingdom Metazoa; phylum Arthropoda; class Insecta; order Diptera; family Muscidae; genus Musca; species Musca vetustissima. Next base: position 57,380 of record NW_026878300.1, on the reverse strand, counting down.
GGAAGTACAAAGCCGATATTATTGCCTTACAGGAAATGCGATGGAAAGGCACTGGCGTAAGTAAATCAGATGATTATTATAGATGCCATGAAACGAGACATAAATTTGGATGCTGATTTTTGGTTAATAGGAGAAGATGAAAGACATGAACAGACCAACAGACGAGCGCCTAGAAACACCATATGGCCACTGACATGGCCATGACATTCAAATTCTGCTAGCAAAAATCGGAAGAGAAAATATCTTTGGACCCACCGTCGGAAACTTCAGCCTTCATGAAGAAACATCCGAAAACGGCATGAAGTTGATTTATTTCGCGGCAGCAAAAAACATGGTAGATACAAGCATCTCGATATACACAAGGCCACCTGCATTTCTCCTGATCAAGCTACGAGAAATCAAATTGATCATGTTGTGATAGACGGAAGGCATTCATCCACTACCTTGTAGCAGCCAAGGTTCGCACCCGTTTTAAGGTAGCATCATAGGTGCGATCTAACACTACTGATCTGAAAAACGCAGCGTATAGGGCACCCCTTCACACAGTAGCAACACGTAATGCAATGGAGAATTATAGGGGGAAAAGGAGAGAGGAGAAACGTATTTTCAGAAAGAAGAAGACAAATGTCAGAATGAAGTCCGGAAATTGTACCAACAAGTAAAACACCAAACCGAAGGCTTTGGCGCAGGCACAACCTCCTGTAGAGATGGATATGGAAACCTGGTGACCGGTAAAAAGAAGAGTGTATACCATCTAGCCAAGATGAGGTCAGAGTAGCAATTAATCGGCTGAATAACAATAAAGCAACAGGTGCCGACTGATTACCAGCCGAACTGTTAAGGACCGGTGGTTAGATACTGGTCAGGAGCATGCATTAGCTGATTAGTACAATTTGGCTAGATGAATGCATGTCCATTAATTGGAACCTCAGCATCCTGTGTCCCGTGCACAAAAAAGGAGACAACACGATATGTACCAACTATAGAGGAAGAGGTCTCCTTCCCATCGCATATAAGGTGCTATAAAGCATGCTGTGTGAACGATTGAATCCAATGGTCAATGACATTATTGGACCATACCAATACGGCTTCAGACCTGGCAAATCCACCATTAACCAGATTTTCAGTCTGCGCCAAATCCTGGAAACGATCCATGAAAAACACATCGACACATTCCACCTATTCGTCGACTATAAAGCCGCATTCGACAGCTATATCCGTTCAGAGGTGTTTAAAGTCTGTGATTGGCATTACTGCAAAATTATTACGGCTATGCAGGATAACTTTAACTGGCACAAGATCAGCAGTTAAAGTCGGAAGGGACCTCTCGGAGCCCTTATATACCGAAAGAGGATTCAGACAAGGTGACAGTTTGTCGTGTGACCTATTGAACATCCTGCTGGAAAAGGTCATATGATATGCAAAGGGGAACAGAAATGGCACTCTGTACACCAAATAGCATATGTTACTCGCCTACGCCGACGACATCGACATAATGGGTCGAACATTACGAGCAGTAACAGCCACCATTGAACAAATTGAGAAAGAGTTTGCCAAAGTGGGACTGACTGTAAATAGCGAAAAGACCAAGCTAATGGTATCAACACTCAAGTCGTCCAGTAGACTCGGATCAACTGTGGAACTTGAAAACAATAGCTTCGAGGTAGTCAAAGCTTTTATATATCTTGGTAACGACATAAATAAAACTAATGACATCAGTTTTGTTATTCGGAGAAGGATAGTGTGGGCGAACAGATGTTTCTATGTTCTGAGTAAGCAACTCAAAAGCAAGGCCACCTCTCACCAGACCAAACTCACACTCTGCAACCCTCTGATATTACCCGTGATGTTGTATAAATCTGAAGCATGGGTACTTGACCAAGGTGATGAGGCAGCTCTTGGAGTGTTTGAGAGTAAAATTCTCCGGAAGATCTATGGACCGATCTGTGTCGACGGTGAATACCGCCTTCGATTGAACCATGAACTATACCATCTATTCTCGGTCATCGTCATAGTCAGACGTATCGAGCTGGTGCGACTACGTTGGCTAGGCCATGTTGTGAGAACGGATGAAGATGCCCAGCTCAAAAGGCATATAAAAGCTAGCCAAGTGATGGTTTACGCAGAAGGGGAAGGCCACGACTTCGATGGAAAGATTAAGTAGAAGACAACATCTCGGAAAATGATCTTTCAAATTGGAAGAGATGCACACAAGACCGATGCACCTGGAAATATTTTTATACCCTTCACCACACTGTGGTACAGGGTATTATGTCTTTGTGCATATGTTTGTAACAGGCAAAAATAATCGAGACAGACCCATGGTTCCTTTTGAGAATATGCATAGAATCACTTTCTGAGTCGATTTATGCATGTCCGTCTGTCTGTCCGTCCGTCCATGTATTTTTGTTAACAAAGTATATATGATCCGATTTGGATGAAATTTGGCACAGGTCACTTAATTGGCCCAAGGACGAACTCTATTGAAATTGGAAAAAATCGGCTCAGATTTAGATATAGCTCCCATATATATTTTCGTCCGATTTAATGTAAATGGTGCACCAAAGTCCCTATATATCTTTCGATTTGCACGAAATTTGGCATAGCGTAATGAATTAGGCCTGGAATGATGTGTGTTAAAATTCCTGAAAATCGGCCCAGATTTAGATATAGCTCCCATATATAGTTTCGTCCGATTTAATGTAAATGGTGTACCAAAGACCCTATATATCTTTCGATTTGCACGAAATTTGGCATAGCGTAATGAATTAAGTCTAGAATGATGTGTGTTAGGTTTCCTAAAAATCGGTCCAGATTTAGATATAGCTCCCATATATATTTTTGTCCGATTTTAAGTAAATGGTGTACGAAAGTACCTATATATCTTTCGATTTGCACGAAATTTGGCACAGCGTAATGAATTAGGTCTAGAATGATGTGGGTTAAGTTTCCTGAAAATCGGTCTAGATTTAGAAATAGCTCCCATATATATTTTCGTCCGATTTAATGTAAATGGTGTACCAAAGACCCTATATATCTTTCGATTTGCACGAAATTTGGCATAGCGAAATGAATTTGTTCTAAAATGATGTGTGTTAAGTTTCCTGAAAATCGGTCCAGATTTAGATATAGCTCCCATACATAAATGGTTCACCAAAGACCCCAAGGTAGGCCGATTGACCAAATGAAAAATATAGTATAGGTTGCAGAATGACATGTTTATGGATCCATTTTCATGTTAGTGGTCCTTCAAAAATTCGACGTCTGTTAGGATTCATCTGTTGAATATACCCACAGTGGTGAAGGGTATCATATAGTCGGCCCCGTCCGACTTTACTACTTTCCTTACTGGTTTAATATCGGCTTATAGAACCACCGTTCTGTCATAAGCCACAAGTAAGTATTTTCGATTTTTAAATCGACCATATAGATATTAAATCGAGAATGGAAGTGTTTTCATATTGTTATACAACGAAAGATTTAAATGCAGCAATGCACTCATGCACACGATTATTCACATCTAAACCTGTATATAAACTTGTTTCTCTTTCGAAATTGAGACAGAACCTTCCCGATCACATGCAGGATAGTGTGGGTTAATTATTTCTAGCCAGTACAAATAATCAATAATTTAATTAATATTTAATGGCATTTTCCGCCTTAGGTATTCTTAATTAAAAATATTAAATTAAAAGACAAATTCTTAGCTGCATGCAGGCACAATAAATCCTCTTTACATTTTATAAAAAAAAAATCAATCATTAAGCAAATCCTTTCCTTACAAGCATTATATTAAATTTAATGAAATAATTAAAAATTGATAATTGTTTTATATTTAAATACAAAACATATATATGCAGTTAAATCATGTATTTAACATAATTGCTGAAAATACATTACACAAAAATGCATTATACAAAGAATCAAATTACAAAACATTCTTAGAATTTGATTGTGTAGGAAAATGAAAAGCTATTATTTGTAATTGATATACATATTTAAAATAATCCCTAAAAATAGGCAACACTTTTTATGTGAGAAAAATCAAACATGTTTAATTAAATAATAGGCAAACACAGGCACCTTCTTTCGCTCTCGCTCTCCCTCACACACACACACGCATACTCCGCATAATACAAATCTGTTTCTCTTCTTCTTCGTTAGCTTGTTTTGTTCATTTTCTATGCAATTAATTTTTTATACATCTACAACTACACTGCTTTGCTGCAAAAATTAAATGCCACTCTTTTGTCTTAATGGATTTTGTGTTTGTGTGTATGTGTGTCATTTCAATATTTATCCCTGGCTTCGTTTTGTTGCCATTGTTGTAATATTCTTATACTTTTGATTACAAAACAAATAGGATTGTTTTTTTTATTCAAATAGGGTTTAACTCGAACAGACACACACACACATTTACGTAACACCTTAAAGTATGCAACGCATTCAGATTATACCTATAATCCCCTATAAGTATGCTATAAAACTCAATGTTGGAAAACAATTTGTTATGGTGTGCGTGTATATCTGTGAATGTGTGTTAATGTCATAGAAGCTAAAGGTGGGTGGGTGTTGCAAATGATATTTATAAAGAAATTTTAATGACATTTTATTTTTATTTTTGAACAATGAATTAACGGGAGAATGACATTACGGATTTGGTTCATGTTGTTCTCATCTCGTTGCCATGACAAACTTGGCATTTCAATATAAGTAGGCTTTCAGGTTTTTGTGCTTGGTATATAAATGTATATCTATTTTTTTATTTGAAGTATATTATTTATATTAATTGGATTATTGTGAGACAACTCAAGGATGTATATCTATCAATTATATAAAATTAAATAATTGTATATGAGATGATATCAAAGGAAGTAAAATAGTTTGGGGAGTATATCATCATAGATATCTACTCGGATATAATTCTTATAAAAACTCCAAAGCGTTTTCGACTACAAACTATAAATTAGATGAGGTCAACCAAATAGGAACTGTGGACATGAGAAGATCTCATTGGCGGCTGAATGGTCAGCTAACACATGTTATCGATATCGAGGATATGACTGGCTTTTAATTCCTTAGTATTAATTAGGATTGCAGCTATTTCTAGCTGTGAAGACATTTGCCAAATTTCGATATAAACAACAATATGGCGGGGAGTTAGTTCCCTTTTTATACCCTCCACCATAGTATGGAGGGTATATTCATTTTGCCATTCCGTTTGCAACTCATCGAAATATTCAATTCCGACCCTATAAAGTATATATATTCTTGATCAGGGTAAAATTCTAAGAGATCTAGCCATGTCCGTCTGTCTGTCCGTCCGTCCGACCGTCCGTCACGCTATCTTCTGAAGGAATTGAGATACATTTTGCATAGGTTTGTCTTTTGTCTGCAGGCTGGTCAAGTTCGAAGATGGGAAATAACGGTCCACGTTTTGGCATAGCTCCCATATAAGGGTACCCCTCAATTTTCGATATTTTGGTACATTGGGTTCTTATTGGGTACTAAATGTCTCCCCAAAAAATTATAAATATGGGTCCACTTTTCTGATAGCCCCCATATAACGGTACCTCCTAATTTTCAGTATTTTGGGGGTTTTGGTCGTATTTTTCCACCGAATTGGCTGTAATTTAGTACTTTGAATTCTTAATAGGTTTGAAATCATTCCATAAAAAATTATGAATATAGGTCAATTTTTTCTGGTAGCCCCCCATATAAGGGTACCCCCAATTTTCGGTATTTTGGGGTTCTTGAGCGCGTTTTTCACTCTGCAAAGAATATCGAGATAAAAAACTAGAACGTACGGTTCGATAATGATATGTGAACGATAGACCGCATTTAGGCTTAGCCCTAGCCCCTGTGCGGGAGGTACCAAAAAGCATGGACCGATATTCCACAAATTCGGACTTGAACTAAGTTTGGAAGACATAATAAGATGGGATGAAATCAAATTTTTCTGAAACGGATTTGGTCTAAAGTGTATACACACTAATTAGCCATAAGGCTGAGGGTATTATTTTCTATTAAAGATTATTTTTTACATAATTGGTTTGTAGAAATGTCGGAATAGGTCCATTTTTTTGGTATGTTCCCTATATTTTCATTTCAAGTACCTGCCAGTATATCTATGGTGGATGGTATCCAAAGTTCGGTCCGACTAAACGCTTTTTCACTTGTTTATATTAAAATAGTTATATGATTTGTTCCGTTATAGGCGTTGTCCTTGACCATAACTGCAGCCTCATGGAACATTTCAAAGCGATTAGCGCTATATTTCCGCCGTGTGGTAATGGGTTACTAAATCCCATATTGTTGTATGTACTCCCACATCCGAGTACATACGACAATATAATTGGTATCAATTTAAAGGATAACCACTCCTCTTGTATATACTATCAACTTCTCGGGCCAATGTCCTTCAGGATTAAATATATACACCATAGAATATTTTTTTTTAATTGTTCAAAAAAAAGTCAGGGTTCCTTTGACCCGCTAAATATTTATCGATCTTTATCAAAACAGGGATGCTTATTTTTGGGCCCGATACCCTTCTCCATGTAAAAATTCGCGATGTTTGGGCCTCTGGAGCGACCAGAAAACCCGACAAAAATTAAGTATTTCGTCCATTTCATCCCCCAAAAATAATAACCGATCTTTACCAAAAACAAGAGGTGTTTTCGTTTGGCAGAACTTATCCTAAATGCAAAATGTCGTGAAGATTGGTCGTGTATCGTGTTTACAAATTATATTGGATAGACAGACGGACATACAAGTCTAGATCGGCTCTGCTTGTCGAGATATGACAATCGGTATACTAAAAAGTGGGTTTAGGACCAATATTTCTCGGCATTACAAACCCTTGGTGGCTATAAAAATCCCCATTAAATTTTTAATTGATATAATATTTTATAATTTGTATATAAAACCTGAATAGGTATGTATTCCGCATTTTAGATATCAAGGTGTACTAATGGACTTAACGGAAAAGTAGGTATTCTGCTTAAATTCTGCCCAATTCAGTTGGAGTTGGATTTTGAATGATTTTTTTAAATATATAATCGACATATTAAAGTTCTATTCCCTCTCTATTATTCAAGGCTCTATATACGATTCTTCTACATTGCCCCAGATAACATCTGGCCTAAAATATGTTAGAAATCAAAAAATTCCACTTATAGTACAACAGCATCCTGTGGGTACAACTTTAAAATGTTATCCCATTATCTGTTATTTATGTAACCTTAATTTTAGGCATCACTCTCCTTTATGTAGTGTCTAAGTTCTCTTATCCATATCCGAACAGTACGCCCTACATTTTCCCACAACAAGAAAAAAACATAACCCAATTTAAATGAATTTAATTTCATGCATGAGATATTTCTGCCAATCATTTTATTAATAAAATAAATTTCAATCTTGTCTTGGTTTTCTAATTCACCTCTTACAAGAAAAAACGAAGAAGAAGGAAAACAAGACTAGAAAAAAACAACAACAAGAATATTTCATTTTACTCTTTAGTGCTAAACTTAATATCCATACATTTTTCATATTTTCCCAGCTTTTCCGACTAATGGGATTCATAGAAAGGAAGAAGGCAAAAAAAAAAACGTAAAAGGTAAACTTTGCAATGCAAAAATCACACGCACAATGTTCAGAGGGAAGAATGGATAACTAAGGACTTTGAACAAGGAATAGTGCTGCCCCCAATGGTTCAACTGAAATATTATAGAAATGTTATCTTTGAATGGGAATCCATCCCCTACTCCTTCCTCAAATAAATTCTAACCCTTTGGGCAAAAGTAAAAAATAGGAAAAAAACGTGTTGATGATTTTTCTTCATTTTCTTCAGTAGGTCCTTATTTTTTGTTGTTGTTATTCTCTGCTGCACTTTTCTGCATCTCCATTCACTTTCATTTTACTTGTGCAAAAAAATATATCTATGAATTAAGGACGAAATTGAAAAATTCTCATAGCAAAAGTACAAATGAAACCAGTAAGGAAAATAGTAAAGTAAATATAGTCGGCTGGACCGACTATATGATACCCTTCACCACTTTGGGTATATTCTATATATGGGTTTTCTCATTTTTTTCAATTCCATTAAAAACAATTGTTTTGATTTGATTTTTATCAATAAATGAACCGACTAACATCAATCTATATACATGCTTTTCTGCAACCTATGCTAAATTTCAATGGGACAAATTTCGGTAAATCGATTTATAGCACACTTAATACACACTATTCGATAATATCAATCAGACACCCGTTCGAAATATATATATGGAAGCTATGTCTGCATCTGCACCCATTACAAAAAAAGCGCAATCAATCTAGTCTCAATTGAATACGTTGAGCAAAAATTCGTGTCAATCGGCGGATTTTGGTGCACCATTTACCTAAAATCAGACGAAAATATATATGTGGCAGATATATCTAAATCTGCATTTTCAGGAAAATTAACACACATCATTCTAGACTTAAGTCAGTACGCTATGTCAAATTTCGTGCAAATCGAACGGTATATATGGACTTTGGTACACCATTTACCTTAAATCGGAAGAATATATATATGGGAGCTATATCTAAATTTTAACCAATTTTCACGAAATTTAACACACATCATTCTAGACTTAATTCAGTACGCTATACAAATTTCGTGCAAATCGAAAGAAATGAAGAGGCTTTGGTACACGAGAATATGTATGTGAGCTATATCCAAATCTGAACCGATTTCCACAAAACTTGGCTGACATGAATCCAGACCCAATTTAGAACGCTGTGCCAAATTTCGTGCAAAGCGAAAGATATATAGGGTACTGGGTGCACCATTTACATTAAATCGGACGAAAATATATATGGGAGCTACATCTAAATCTGAACCGAATTTCACGAAACTTCGCACACATAACTCTAGGATTAATTCAGTATTCATCGCAAGACATATAGGGACTTTAGTGCATCATTTACCTTAAATCGGCCGAAAATATATATGGGAGCTATATCTAAATCTGAGCCGATTTTCACGAAACTTAGCAGATATTATTCCACACTCAATTCAGTATGATATGACAAATTTCGTGCAAATCGAAAGATATATAGGGACTTTAGTGCACCATTTACCTTAAATCGGACGAAAATATATATGAGAGCTATATCCAAATCTGAACCGATTTCCACAAAACTTGGCAGACATGACTCCAGACCCAATTCAGAACGCTGTGTCAAATTTCATGCATATCGAAAGATATATAGGGTATTGGGTGCACCATTTACATTAAATCGGACGAAAATATATATGGGAGCTACATCTAAATCTGAACCGATTTTCACGAAACTTCGCACACATCATTCTAGACCTAATTCAGTATGCTATACCAAATTTCGTCCAAATCGAAAGATATATGGGGACTTTGGTACACCATTTACCTTAAATCGGACGAAAATATATATGGGAGCTATATCTAAATCTGAACCGATTTTTCCCAATTTCAGTAGAGCCAAATAAGTGAGCTGTGCAATGGAATCATGGGTCTATCTCGATTCCTTGTGCCTGTTACAAATATATGCACAAAGACATAATACCCTGTACCACAGTGTGGTGAAGGGTATAAAAATGGGGTTATATGGGGACTATCCCCAAAAAGGGGTTGACTATTAATAATTTTTGTAAGGGAGATTTGTTACCATATACGACTACAAAATATCAAATTTCAGTGAATTCGGTTGAAAAACGCGCTCAAGAACCTCAAAATACCGAAATTTGGAGGTACCTATATATGGGGGCTACCAGAAAAAATTGACTTATATTTATAATTTTCAGTAGATATATTTGGTACCTAATGAGAACCCAATATACCAAATTTCAGCGAATTCGGTTGAAAAACCCGCTCAAGAACCTCAAAATACCGAAATTTGGGGGTACCTATATATGGGGGCTACCAGAAAAAAATGGACTTATATTTATAATTTTTTGTGAAGATATTTGGTACCTAATAAGAACCCAATATAGCAAATTTCAGCGAATTCGGTTGAAAAACGCGCTCAAGAACCCCAAAATACCGAAATTTGGGGGTACCCTTATATGGGAGCTACTCGAAAAAATGGGCCTATTTCATAATTTTTTTGTTCACATATTTGGAACCTATTAAGAACTCAAAACACTAAATTACAGACAATTCAAAATACCGAAATTTGGTGGTACCTATATATGGGGGCTACCACAAAAATGGACTTATATTTATAATTTTCAGTAGAGATATTTGGTACCCAATAAGAACCCAATATACCAAATTTCAGCGAATTCGGTTGAAAAACGCGCTCAAGAACCTCAAAATACCGAAATTTGGGGGTACCTATATATCGGGGCTACCAGAAAAAATTTACTTATATTTATAGTTTTCAGTAGAGATATTTGGTACCCAATAAGAACCCAATGTACCATATTTCAGCGAATGTGGTTGAAAAACACCCTTAAGAACCCCAAAATACCGAACATTGGGGGTACCCTTATATGGAGGCTACCCGAAAAAATGAGCCTATGTTCATAATTTTTATGCACATATTTGGAACCTATTAAGAATTCAAAATACAAAATTACAAACAATTCGGTGGAAAAATACGATCAAAACTTCCAAAATACTGAAAATTAGGAGGTACCGTTATATGGGGGCTACCAGAAAAAGTTGACCTATATATAATTTTTTTGTGTAGACATTTAGTAACCAATAAGAACCCAATGTATTAAATTTCAGTGAATTCCGTTGAAAATGCGCTCAAGAACCCCAAAATATCGAAAATTGGGGGGTACACTTATATGGGAGCTATGCTTAAACGTGGACCGATATTTCCCATCTTTTGCCTGCAGACCAAAGACAACCCTATGCAAAATTTTAGCATCCTATCTTAATTCCTTCAGAAGATAGCGTGATTACAACAAACGGACGGACATGGCTAGATTGTCTTATAATTTTACCCTGATCAAGAATATATATAGTTTATAGGGTCGGAAGTGAATATTTCGATGAGTTACAAACGGAATGGCAAAATTAATATACCCTCCATACTATGGTGGAGGGTATAAAAATAGAAAAATTCTCAAAGCAAAAAAGTCAGAAGTAAGAAATATACTCCTACTAGGAGAATGAGGAAAATCCTATTTTGTGCGTCTGCTTGTACGAATGCTCCTTTACTTACCGATACCGATGCTGTTAAAGAAAATTTTCAACTTTCAAATGAAATGTGACAGTTGGTGCTTACCTGTAATGAAATAAGAAGAACATATCTATGTAGTACAAGAGTAATAGAAGAATATAAGAAGCTGGAGGTTGGGTGGAAATGAAAATGTGTGTATGTTTTTTTTTTGTTTTTGGGTGAAAGAAATCTCTTAGTTCCCCCCAAAAAAAGTAAAAGATTGTAGTAAATTAAATTTTGTAATTTAATTAAACAATAACACCTAAGACTTAAGTAATGCTGACTGGTTGACTGGATGGCTGGCTGACGGGCTGTTGGAATTTTTGTAAAACCGAACAAGACATTGTAAATTACAAAGACAATGTTGCCAAGTCCACAGCAGACATTAGTAACATGAAGAGAGGTGGGATCCAGAAAATGACAAATTGATTAAATTTACTTGAAGAAAACATCGGAATGAAGTAACGAACGAAGAAACGTAAAACGGAGGACCATATGAAATCTTATAAAAATGCCAACTCGAATTCAATTACATGGAATACCAATTATTTACAGCAATTGAGTTCGGATCTTTAGTTCTTTATTAAGTGCTGATGCTGCTGTCGTATTTCGTCAGGAAGGAGAATATGTTTCTTTTTTGTGTACTTCTTTACGGTGTTGTTTCCATTGTTAGTTAGCAATCAATCATCTGCCAACTCAACACCTTATTTATCTTCTTAAGGAGAAGATGAAGAAGATACCCACATGTGACATTCATTGGATTGGAGCAATTTGATATGTGATGGATACGCATGCCAACGTTATCAGATGTGTACTCGAAAACTTGCCAAAACAAGTAGAAATGTCGTTAATTTCAGTTATATTATGGTGGGGGACATACATTTGGTATAAAATCGGAATACATATTATATATAAGAGAAGTGTTGCTTCGAAGGGCCTTCTATAATTTGTAACGATTTTAAAGATAGAATACATGTTAGAGAGACATATAGAAATACCTGTAAGAAGTCAAGAGGACTTGGAGTAAAATATATAATTTTTCAAGTGCAGATTATTTTTTATACCCACCACAATGGTATGGAGGGTATAGTATTTTTGTCATTCCGTTAGTAACTCATCGAAATATTCATTTCCGACCCTATCATGCATTATATATATATATATATATATATAAATTGTAAAACGCGAATAATTTCCGAAAACTTCATATGCCATTGACGCGCATCCGATTTCGGTGTGCACCCTTAAAAAAATACATCGATCTATACCGATTTCATGGTCCATTAAGAACCATGGATGTGCCAGCTCACACTATTTTTTGAGATAAATTGAGATGTACCCAATTTATCTCAAAAATAGTGTGAGCTGAAGTTTTTAAAGTTCTCTTTTCGAAAAAGATCAAAATCCGTATGAGGTCATTTATTGAAGCGGAAATAATCCACAGAAAACGCAAATAAATCCGCGATATTTTCAAAAACATTTTTTCCCATTTTTCGTGTTTTTGGAAGGCCAGTTCCCGCCGTTCTAGTAGATCGATTTTCACGAAGAAGATGATATCATCCGAAACGATTCAGTTCACAGATCTAGAAATTTGGCCCGAGAAATAGGTTTTTTAGAAATTTGATCGCACAAAATTTTCACCATCGGATGAGTATTGCTCTGAAGCTGTGCATACTACACACACAAAATACATATCAAATTACGCAGATTCGCGACTACAATAATCTTCGAGCTTCAAAATGTCAGCATCATTTAAAGGTAGATGCAGTTAAATTTTTGAAAAATGATACATAAGGTGCGTAGTCCCCATTTTGTTGGCTTCTCGTTTTACTTTGACACGAAGACGGTGAAATGAGTGGCTTAATCACAAATCGATAGAGAATATAAAAAAAACTGGTTCGCCTCAACCTGTTTTTACACATTTTTTACATTAAAGTAGACACAGCTTCCACCAAAATAAACGTTGGAGGTCAATATCATGAACAGTTTGCAACGACAGACCAATTAACCCAAAACTATTCACTTTTTTTCATATACTTAAGTAATTCCCGAGTTATAAAGGGGTGAACTTCCGCTTCAGCTATGTTAACAAATTGGCAATATTGCCCATATACTTCATCACGGTAAAATTCTAAGATGACCTAGCCATATCCCTCCGTCTGTGGTATTCACGCTATTATCTGAAAGAATTGAGAAAGGGTTCTGAAATGTTGCACAGGGTTATCATTTGATGCAGGTCAATTTCGAAGATGAGCAAAATCGGTTCACATTTAAGCACAGCCCACATATAAGGGTAATACCAAATTTTCGGTAATTTGAGGCACTTGAGCGCGTTTTTCAATTGAATATGCTGAAATTTGGTACATTGGGTTTTTTTTGGTACCAAAAATAAATATAGGTCCACTTTTTTCGGCTAGCCTCCATATTTACCCCCAATATCCCCAATTTTCGGTATTCTGTGAATTTTTAGCGTAAATTTTATCGGATAGCCCCCATATAAGATTACCCTCCAATTCTCGGTATTTTGGGATTATTGAACGTGTTTTTTTTACCGAATTTGCGGTAATTTTGTTGCCAAAGATTATTAATATTCGACCCCCTTTAGGGGTAGTCTCCATATAACCCCCTTTTTATAAACTTCATCACACTGTGGTACCGGATATTATGTCCTTGTGCAACAGGCAATATGAAACGAGATATACCACTAGTTTCCTTTTAGAGTATGCATAGAATCCCTTTCTGAGTCGATTTGTGCATATCCGTTAAATTGTAAAGAAAATACAGTTTGCATTTTTGATCCGAATTGAATGAAATTAGGCACAGCTCATTCATTTGACCCAAGGACGATCCCGATGATGTGTGTTGAGTTTCGTGAAAATCGGTTGAGATTTAGATATAGTTCCCATATATATTTTCGTCCGATTTAAGGTAAATGGTGCACAAAAGTCCCTATAAATAATTCGGTATGCACGACATTTGGCACAGCGTACATAAATAAGTCTAGAATGATGTGTGTTAGGTTTCGTGAAAATCTGTTCAGATTTAGATATAGCTCCCATATACATTTTCGACCGATGCCCTTATATTTCTTTGATTTGCACAAAATTAAGCATAGCGTACTGAATCGAGCCTAGAATAATGTGTACTGAGATCTGTGAAAATCGGTTCAGATTTAAATATAGCTCCCATATATATATATATTTTCGTCCGATTTAATGTAAATGGTCAATCGGAGCACCTTCATATCGTTTAATTTCCACGAAATTTGGAATGACGTATTCAATTAAGTGTAGAATGATGTGTGTTAAGTTTTGTGAAAATCGGTTCAGATTTAGATGTAGCTCCCATATATATTTTCATCCGATTTAATGTAAATGGTGCATCGAAGTCCCTATATATCTTTCGATCTGGACGAAAGTTGGAATGGCGTACAAAATTAAAATTTAGCCATCTGCTGTAATCATTCCGCCTTTAAAGGATATTGTGATAAAGATCTCGAACCTGACGTTGATGAAATATATCGGCCAGCATTAAGGCATCCTCCCACATAATGATACCTCCTGAAGGAAAGTATTGAGATACAAAACTAAAATATTAGGTTCGAAATTAAGCTATATCGGTTGTGAATTAGACATAACCCCTCATAGAATGATAAACCCAAATGTTCGCTAATTCCTAGCTATGTAATCGATATTAGTCGCCTAAATTGTAGTGGTTTGAGGACTTTATACACATGTTTCATTCTACTATGCAGTCCACTTTTGGGGTTTTCAGATTTTAGGGAAAATCATCATTAAAAACGGTGAAATTTGTATTTGGTTTACAATAATGGTATACATACATCGGTTTGTACAATTTTCGATATAGGTCCACTTTTTGGCATGTTTCCTATATTTTCATTTCAAGTAAACCTATGGTGGAGGGTATCCAAGTTCAGCTCGGCCGAACTTTTTTACCCTACACAACTATGTTGTCAGGGTATTATAGATTTGTGCAGCCCCAAGAGTTTGTAACGCCGCGAAATATTGGTCCTAGAACCACCTTTAAGTATACCGATCGTCATATCTCGACTAGCTGAGTCAATCTAGACATGTGTGTCCGTCCGTCCGTCAGTCTGTCCGTCTGTCCAATATAATTTGTAAACACGATACAGGATACAGTTATGGACCAATCTTCACGAAATTTTGCATGTAGGATCGGTTCTGTCCAATGAAGTAAAGATCGGTTAATATTTAAGGGATGAAATGGACCAAGAACTTTATTATGTCGGTTTTTCTGGTAGCTCCAGAGGCCGCAGTTATGGTCCAAACACCGCGAATTTCTGCATGGAGAAGGGGATCGGGCCAAAGAATAAGCATGCATGTTTTGATAAAGATCGGTCAATATTTAGCGGGTCAATTGGACCCTGACTTTTGTGTGAAAAATGGCAAAATTTGTATTCTACAGCGCATTTGTTTACTCCTGAAGGACATAGACCCGAGATGTTTATAGTATATCCAAGAGGAGTTGTTGGCCTTTAAATTGATACCAATTATATTATCGTATGTAATCGAATGTGGAAGTTACACGTAAGTATTTTCAGGAGATTACGTATTCAGATATAATTTAATAACCCATTACCACGCTAGAGGACGAAAATATAGCGCTGATCGCTTTGAAATTTTCCATGAGTTTCCAGTTATGGTCAAAGACAACGTCTATAATTTTCGATGATGATCAGCTATTAATTTTGGGATAAAGTTGGCCGAAAACTTATTTTTTTGTGTTTTTTTTTGGAGTCGATATATAGGCCACAATTATAAGCCGAACATCACAACACAACCCACGGTAGAGGGAATCTGGACAAGTATAGAAGGGCTATACTGAATGTTAGAAATATTCGGAAAATATGGCAGTGTAAGGAAGAGGTGCTGTTGACCTCTAATCGGGCAAGAGGGTGAAAATATTAGGAATAAAAATCCGCAGAAAGTTAGAGTTCCGTGGTAGTTGTGTAGGGTATCGTATTTTCGACCCCGTCCGACTATACTTCTCCGGTTACTGATTACTCTTAAATTTGCAATTAAGCTATTACAACATAGTTGTGCGGGGTAACTATGTGGTAATAGCTTTGCGTGACCCAAGTGTATGTAACGCGGTGAAAAATTGCTACTAGACCCACCCTTTAGTATACCGATCATATATCGACTAGCTGAATCGATCTAGTAATGTGTGTTCGTCTGTCTGCCCATCCATCCCTCTGTCCATTATAATTTGTAAATAAATTATAGGTCATATTTATGAACCAATCGTAACGGCATTTTGCACATAGGTTCGGTATGGGCCAAGGAAGACCCCTGTTATTAAAACAAACAACATTTGAAAATTGTGTTGAAGAACGATTTTGTTCCGTTTTGTATCGTTGTACCTATAAGTTGACATATCGGATTTCTGGTAATAAAGAAATTTCTCTCCAGAACCGATTCAATGTAGGTTGATGGTTTACAATAGTCCCGATGTAAATGTGTGTGTCAATTTAGTTTTTAATCGGTACAGATTTACATATAGCTATTATAGTCTTCAAATACCTAGCATTTATATTATATCTTGATTTAATCTGCAGAATAACATTCATTTCAATTATATTTTTCTTCGTAAAAAAACTGTTCTAAATCACAGTTCCATATATAAGACCAAGTAGACACCAAAAAAATAAGTCAAATGGAAAAAATGTGACACAAATTTCAACATCTACAAAATGGGGAAAAAAAAATAAAAAATCTTGTGCTAAAAAATATTTCTTCTGAAAATATGTCTCTCAAATCTTGTGCCTTTTTTGCCCATATTTTCCCTACATTTCTGCCACTTAATGACGACGATGATGATGATCATACTTCAAATGTATTAGTGTTGATAAATGTGTATCAAGTGGAACATACTTTTAGGCTAGGCTAAATAAATAACTTTGCTGCCTTTACATTTTTGTTTTTTTGTTGGGTGAAACGAAGACTGTCTGCCGGTCTATTGGGATGCTGTACATTGGATTTGTTGTAGCACATTTTGTTGCTTTTTGAGAAAAATATATAGGGCATGAGACAGACGTCCTTGTTGTGAACATCTTCTTCTTGTTCATTTCTTTTTTTGTTTTCTATATATCTATTTTCATTTCTTTTGTGTAATAGAAAACTTTAATGCTTGAAATTTCAGATGGAGGAGGAAAAAGTTCCTAGCTAGCAGAATTTTGTTACAATTTTACTGTTGCTTTCTTTCTTGCCTTTGTCTTCAACTCTCAAATTCGAAACATATTTACCTTGGGGATGAACAACTACAACATGATATTCATTCTAATTCTGTTATATAAATCGTTTGTAGGCATAAAAGCAACATGTCATCCTTTTTTGTTCAGGGGAATAAGACGCTCATAAAATTCTTGGGAAATGTTGAATAAAAAGGGAAAGTTTTTTTGAAAGAAAGTTTTTAAATATTAAGGTAACTTAAGTTGGCAAAAGTAGGGAATGTTACCTTGGGACATATAGACATACATTTGTTTATTTGGGTTGGGAAGAATTTTAACAAGAACTAATAAAAGTATGCTATGCTATGAACATAATAGACCGCAAAATGTGTCTACGCATAATTTAAGGGGACCCTTCCCCGAGACCTATGTTAGTAAATGAACATAAATTGTTTTGATGGTTTGTAAACATATACATATGCATTTGGAGAATTTAACATAATTTTGTGTTTTTGATATTAAAACAAACAAGTGAAAAAGCGTTAAGTTCGCCCGGGCCGAACTTTGGATACCCTCCATCATAGATATACTGGCATGTACTTGAAATGAAAATATAGGGAAAATACCAAAAAGTACACCTATATCGACATTTCTAGAAACCCGTTATGTAAACCATAATATAAATTTCAAAATTTTTTAATGGAAAATTATAACCTCAGCCTTATGGCTAATGATGGTGTATACACTTTGACACGGTGAAAATGAGCCTCAGCGAAATATATTTGTTTTAGACCCCATGTTTCTTCGGACACAATCCGTTTCAGAAAATTTAGATTTTGATCTATCTTACTATTTCTGCCAAACTTAGTTCAACTTCGAAGATTGGGAGCATCGGTCCACTCCTTCTAGTACCTCCCGCACAGGGGCTAGGTCTAAATGCGGGTTATAGTTCATATATATAGTTCATTATCGAACCTTACCCAAAACACGGAACCAAAACACGGAACAAATCTGATAACGATTTTAATATAAACAAGTGAAAAAGCGGTAAGTTCGGCCGGGCCGAACTTTGGATTCCCTCCACCATAGTTATATTGACAGGTACTAGAAATGAAAATATAGGGAACATACCAAAAAGTGGACCTATACCGACATTTCTAAAAACGGTTTACGTAAACCATAATAAGAATTTTAGAAATTTTTAAAGGATAATTATACCCTCAGCCCTATGGCTAATGAGGGTGTATACACATTACACGGTGAAAATGTGCCTCATCGAAATATTGGTTGTAGACCCCATGTTTCTTTGGACCAAAACCGTTTCAGAAAATTTTGATTTCATCCGAACTTTGCCTATCTTATTATTTCTTCCAAGCCTAGTTCAAATTCGAAGATGGGGAATATCGGTCCACTCCTTCTGGAACCTCCAATCAGGGGCTAGGTCTAAATGCGGCTATAGTTCATTACTGAACTTTACGTTCTAATTTTTCATCTCTCTATCCTCCGCAGGTGAAATGATTACAAAAGGGTCTTAGAACCAAATTCAAAACGCGCAACAAATCAGATAAATATTTTAATATAAAAAGGGGGTTATATGGGGACTACCCCAAAAAGGGGGCGAATATTAATAATTTTTTGTAGGGAGATTTGTTACCATATGCGACCACAAAATACCAAATTGCAGCAAATTCGGTTGAAAAACTCGCTCAAGAACCCCAAAATACCGAAAATTGGGGGTACCCTTATATGGGGGCAATCCGAAAAAATAGACCTATCTTCATAATATTTTGTGGAGAAATTTGGAACCTATTAAGAACTCAATGTACCAAATTTCAGTGAATTCAGTTGAAAAATGCGCTGGCGGCTATCCGAAAAAATTGACCTATTTTCATAATTAATTGTTGAGAGATTTGGTACCTATTAAGAACTCAAAATACTAAATTACAGCCAATTCGGTGGAAAAATACGACCAAAACCCTCAAAATACTGAAAATTAGGAGGTAATGTTATATGGCGGCTACCACAAAAAGTGGACCTATACTTATAATTTTTTGTGGATACATTTAGTACCCAATAAGAACCCAATGTAGCAAATTTCAGGAAATTCGGCTGAAAACGCGCTTAAGAACACCAAAATACCGAAATTTTGGCGGGTACCCTTACATGGGAGCTATGCCTAAACGTGGACCGATATATCCCATCTTCGAACTTGATCTGCCGGCAGACGAAAGACAACCCTTTGCAAAATTTCAGCACCCTATCTCAATTCTTTCAGAAGATAACGTGATTACAACAGACGTACGGACGGACCGACGGACATGGCTAGATCGTCTTAGAATTTACCCTGATCAAGAATATATATACTTTATAGGGTCGGAAATGAATATTTCGATGAGTTACAAACGGAATGACAAAATTAATATACCCTCCATATTATGGTGGAGGGTATAAGAATATCAGTCGGTGTTTGTGGAGGTCTACGAAATGACTGTCTAGTATATATTTAAGCCTTAAGGATATATACCCGAGAATTTCATAGTATATTCAATAGATACCCATTATATTGATATATGTACCCGGATGCGAGAGTTATGCTTAAACTTTTTCGCGGTCTATGTATTACTATACTGTTAAGAATTAACATTAGAGGCCATTAGAGACCACACTAGAGCCCGGAAATGTAGCGCTGATGTCTAGATTTTGCCTGAAGTTGAGGTTATGGTCAAGGACGACGCCTATAATTTTCGATAATCATTAGATAATATATCGGGGAAGAATAGATCGAAAACTTTATTTTCGTCACTTTAGCGCCACAATTATAAGCCTAAGCCTTTAGCGCCACAATTATAAGCCTAACTAAATAAAATTTCTATGTGGAAGGCGATCTGACCAAAAAATTCGAATCGCTGTCTTATTAAAAATAATGAAACAATGAAAATGCAAAGGGAGTGCAAATATCACGAAATATTACCCAGACTTGGAATATATGTCTGCATAAACTTAGAGCTCAGTGGAAATTGTGTAGGGCATCATATGGTCGGCTTCGTCTGAATATACTGCCATGCTCACTGCTTTTTAGTTAAGGAGATTTGTATCCAATTATAATCCAAAATATCACATTGCAGTCAATTCAGCTAAGAAAAGTGACCTAAATACACAAAAATTAAAGAAAAAAATAGAGGCTAAACATTAAACTGCACTGATATTGCTAAATTTTAATAGGAATCTAATGAGAACACAAAATATCATAAATACCGAAAGTATTTTTGTATGAAGATTCCCCAATTACAGAGTATTCAATATAAACCAGTGAGGAAAGTAGTAAAGTTGGACGGGGCCGACTATATAATACCCTTCACCACTTTGAGTATATTCAACAGATGAATCCTAACAGACCTCGAACAGTTGAAGGACATGTAAAATTAAATTGTTTCCATAAACACGCCATTCTGCAACCTATACTATTTTTTCATTTAGTCAGATATAGAGTTGCTTCTTACACCCGTTGATTGTTTGGATAAATATCTTAAAACTAAATCTAAACCGATTTCAACGAGACTTGCCAGAGATTAACTTATATTACCTACAGTTCATTGAACAAAATTGTGTGACCATCGGACACACTTTGGGTCTTTAGTGCACACTTTACATATAATCGGAAGAAAATATATATAGGAGCTATATCCAAATCTGAACCGACACACATCGTTCTACGTTATGCCAAATTTCGTGCAAATCGAAAGATATATAGGGACTTTGGAGACTAATTTACCTAAAATCGGACGAAAATATATGTTGGAGCTATATATAAATCTGACCCGATTTTCTCGAAACTTGGCACACGTCGTTTTTGACTTAATTTAGTACGCTGTGCCAAATTTCATGCAAATCGAAAAGTATATAGGGACTTTGGTGCACCATTTACCTTAAATCGGACGGAATTATATATGGGAGTTATATCTAAATCGGAACCGATTTTGTAGAAACTTGGTACACATCATTCTGCACCTAATTCAGTACTCTATGCCAAATTTCATGCAAATCGAATGATATTTGGAGACTTTGGTGCACCATTTACATAAAATCGGACGAAGATTTATATGGGAGCTATATCTAAATCTGAACCGATTTTTCCCAATTTCAATATGGGACTATAAGTGACTTGTGCCAAATTTCATCCAAATCGGATCATAAATGCGACCTGTACTTTGTTTACAATTTAACATCTACAGACGGACGGGCATGCATAAATCTACTCAGAAAGTGTTTCTATGCATATTCTCAAAAGGAACCATGTGTCTATCTCGTTTCCTTTTGCCTGTTACAAACATCTGCACAAAGACATAATATCCTGTACCACAGTGTGGGGAAGGGTATAAAAAATAGTTCCAATTAGCTTATCATCACTTAAAATTAGTTTTTCTGCAATATTCCGATAATCCGAAAAATCTTAACCGATTTTTCGATACATAGCTGTGCTGTGCCAAATTTCGGTTAAATAGAGAGATATATAGGGACCTTGGGCAACAATTAAGATTAAATCGGACGAAAATATATATGGGGGCTATATCAAAATCTAAACCGATTTTCACGAAACTTAACACACATCATTGATATAATTCGAATCTACACTGATTAAAGAATGTCTTTACAAAATTTCAAGTGAAAATCTCAAGAACTCTTGAAGATATAGCCGATTTATTGTGTCAGCATCAAGTGACGGCTGAAGGGCTTCTCAAACTTTAAACGCGTTTTTCTCTAAACATTTTTTTGCGAATGGCGCTACGATAACTCAAAAACTAATAATCCAATCGGTTCCAAATTGTGGCACGTTACTCTGGCAGTGTGTAGCTATGGTATGAACTAGGATAAAGCTAATCGATGAAGAACTTCCTTATTTTGTAACTTGGTTTTTGGTAAAAAATCGGCGATTTTCCAAAAATATTTTTTCAAAGGTCCACCATTTTGTTAATTTTAGAGCGAAGTCCGTTGGAATTTTGGGATTCCGATGTTCCAGTGAGGAGTTATCATGCCCGCCATCAAAAATAAGGACTTTTCTTTAATTACAAAAAACAAGAACAAAAATTTTTTGTAAATTATTTTTCTTCTCTTTTAAATCTTCAAATATATATGTACAAAGTTACAAACCTTAACAAGCATTGGTATTGATTTCAATTTTGAGTTATCGTGCCCGCCATTCGCAAAAGAGAAAAACGCGTTTAAAGTTTGAGAAGCCCTTTAGCCGTCACTTGATGCTGACACAACAAATCGGCTTATTTTCAACAGTTCTTAAGATTTTCACTTGAAATTTTGTAGGGACATTCTTGAATTAGTGTCGATTCGAATTAAATCAAAAAAAAAAAAAAAAAAAATTGACCCCGAGAATGGGGGGTCCCCTTAAGTCAGTACACTTTGGCAAATTTCGTGCAAATGGAATGATATGTAGGGACTTTAGTGCACCAATTACATCAAATCGGACGAAAATATATATGGGAACTATATCTAAGTCTGAACCGATTTCCACGAAACTCAATATATATAATTCTTCGTGCAAATAGAATTATTTATAGAGACTTAGGTGCACGATTTACATTAAATCGGACGAAAATATATATGGGAGCTATATTTAAATCTGAACCGATTTTCCCCAATTTCAATAGGGTTCGTCCCTGGGTTAAAAAAATAGATGTGCCAAATTTCATCCAATTCGGATCATTAATGCGACCTGTACTTTATTTACAATTTAACATGAACAAAGGGATGGACGGGCATGCATAAATGCATTCTCAAAAGGAACCATGTTTCTATCTTGTTTCCGTTTGCCTATTGCAAACATATGCACAAAGAGGGGTATAAAGATATAAATAAGACCAATATTGTGCCTAGAACCCAAGTGCCGGCGGACCACATTATGAGTCGATTAAAATATATATAATACTAAAGATGTAGCCATTTTTGATCGAAACTTTGCTGGACCTAGTTTTTTTTTTTACCGGTATGTTTGATATTTTGGACATATATTCGGTATGTTGGGCACGTTTGTCAACCGAATTAGATATTTTTGATTCTGATTGAATAGTAAATCTGCCTACAAAAATTATCAATATTTAACTCCCAAATGTCGGTATTTGGAGCACGCTTTTCTGCCGAATTGGTTGTGATTTTATATTTTGGATTCTTATTAGTTAGAAAATATACCTACCAAAATTTATCAATATTGACCATTTAAAGGTACCCACCCATTACTCGAAAATTTGGGGACTTTTATTATTTTGTTCTCATTGGGTATCAAATTTTCCTACGCAAACTTATTTATATCGGTTCATATTTTGGTACAGCCCCCCTGAAATGTCCAACCCCATTTCTAGACCCAGGTTGCATATTGATAGTCCGTGCTCTTAAGAAATGTACAATAATTTTGCAGAAAATACAGATCATAAAAATGTCATGTTATTTTTCAACATTTTGAAGCTTTTACGCGACTTTTTTAATCGAAGTGACAGGTTCATAGATAATGTAAGACATCTCTGCAGAAAATGTCAGATATAGGGCCACGTTTTAGTACAGCCCTTACATAAATATCCTTCTCCATTTTCGATATTTTAAAGGTCTTGGTCGCAATTTTCAACGTAGTGGCTGTTTTTGGAACACATCTCAATAGAAAGTTTCCTTTAATTTTTCCGTCGAATTTAACCACGTTTTTACAAGCTATTAATGTATAGTCTTTCTCAAAATAACCCCACAAATAAATATCAAAACACACGTTTGACAATAAAAATGTCAAATACGTTATCATTTCTTATATAGATTCCACTGAAAATGATAGGTACTTCAAATTTATACCACAACCCATAATAAATATATTTTCAAAAATAAATTAAAAAATGTTAGATATTATCTAAATACCTTTTCTCATAATGGCAAATCAAATGGACGATATTTTCATGCACCGAATATCCTCTGCTACAAATTTAAAGCTAAAAAAATTATGGGTTTTTCTTGTTATAATAACATTGACCCAAAATGACATAGATACGACAACATACATACATAGATATTTATATAAATTATATGTTGTGTAAATCACATTGGAGGTAGCAAAAACCCGAACAAAATTTTATCCCCAAACATTTGGTCACCACCATCCATGCTCACCCACTACTCATCCTTATCCCCATACTTTTTGAAAACACGAACCCTGGAAATCGAACAGATAAATGTCCAATCAAAGTAATCTTATACAATATAAAATATCCTTCACACAAACACACACATACATATACGTTTCGAAACGGAAGCCATAATCATAGAAAAGGTAGTGAATGAAAGAAGAAAAAAAAACGTGGTGGAAGATGCAGAAGGTGAAGGCGAACAAAATGTGCGGAAAATAATCGTAAAAAAACCTCTTCAGGCATTCGTCGTTATTCAGTAGAACGAACACATTAAGTCGTCATGAATATCTGACGACCTTAATAAAGCACGTGTCATAATGAGTATGTGAAGTGGGTGGGGAGTAGGGGGAGAAAGCGGATGAGAGAGAGCGTGTCTGCAGGTGTATTGGTGGAGGATGGATTGGTGGGAGAAATAAACATTTATTGTTAGTTAGTGTGGCAGAAAGGATATATGATATGATGATGTCCTTGTATGCGTTTGCCATTATACTATGTTTTATTCTCCACCCAACCACACACACACACATAGGCACACGCATTTTCTCCATGTGATGTGAGTCAAAGGAGTGCGGCTTTTGTCTCATATATTGTCAAGGCTTTTTCGAAAAAATGTTTCGTTTCGTTTAAATATGGCCAACAATAAAAATTAAATATAAAATTGCCTTGTCTACTTTGTCTACCTTATCAGGTAGGATTTTTCCGTTCTCTTTGTTTTTACCTCATTATGGGATATGAAAAGTGAGTGGGAGGATTTCAATATTTTATTCCATTCGATTCACCAGTTAATTTATTTGACTTGTGACGTATTTTCATGGGCCTGTTGTCTTGTCTTGTCTTTATCTTCATTCTTGCATTCATTTCATTTCTTTACGTGTATTGTTTATTATGAACATTAAATCTTTAATGAACCTGAAAATTACTCAAATCAAAATCAATACTAAGAATTGCGGAATAATAATGTATATCCTTGGGGGAGAATTTATGGGTTCAGGTTCATGGCCGTGTGTGATTTTATGTTTCATTGATTTCCAAACTAAAAGGGGTTGTAATTTTGCTTATGGGGAAAATTATTAGCAATTTGGATAGCTATCATTCCTGAATGTGTAATTATACACTCCACCATAGTATGGAGGGTATATTAATTGTGTCATTCCGTTTGTAACTCATCGAAATATTCATTTCCGACCCTATAAAGTATATATATTCTTGATCACGGTAAAATTCTAAGACAATCTAGCCATTTCCGTCCGTCCGTCTGTTGTAATCACGCTATCTTCTGAAGGAATTGAGATAGGATGCTGAAATTTTGCATAGGGTTGTCTTTTGTCTGCTGGCAGGTCAAGTTCGAAGATGGGATATATCCACGTTTAGACATAGCTCCTATATAACAGTACCCCCCAATTTTCGGTATTTTGGGGTTCTTGGGCGCGTTTTTCACAAAAAATTATAAATATAGGTCCACTTTTTCTGGTAGCCCCCATATAACGGTACCTCCTAATTTTCAGTATTTTGGTCGTTTTTATCGTATTTTTCCACCGAATTAGCTGTAATTTAGTATTTTGAGCTCTTAATAGGTACCAAATCTCTGCACAAAAAATTATAAATATAGGTGAATTTTTTCGGATATCCCCCATATAAGGGTACCCCCTAATTTTCGGTATTCTTGAGCGCGTTTTTCAACCGAATACGCTGAAATTTGGTACATTGGGTTCTTAATAGATTACAAATCTCTCCAGAAAAAATTATGAATATAGGTCCATTTGTTCGGCTAGCCCCCATATAAGGGTCCCCCAATTTTCGGTATTTGGTGGTTCTTGAGCGCATTTTCAACCGAATTTGCTGCAATTTGGTAATTTGTAGTCGTATATGGTAAAAAATCTCTCTACCAAAAATTATTTATATTCGCCCCATTTTTGGGGTTGTCCCCATATAACCCCCTTTTTTATATTAAAATAGTTATCTGATTTGTTCCGCGTTTTGAGTTTGTTTCTAAGACTCTTTTGTAATCATTTCACCTGCGGAGGATAGAAAGATAAACAATTAGAACGTAAGGTTCGATAATGAACTATAGCCGCATTTAGACCTAGCCCCTGATTGGAAGTTCCAGAATTTGAACTAAGCTTGGAAGAAATAATAAGATGGGCAAAGTTCGGATTAAATCTAAATTTTCTGAAACGGATTTTGCCCAAAGAAAAATGGGGTCTAGAACCAATATTTCGATGAGGCACATTTTCACCGTGACCGATAAAAGACATAGATTTATAAAGAATATTTTTTCTAGGTCCTAAACAAGGCGTAGTTTTTTAATAACTATTTTTTCTAGGACCTTAACTAGGCGTAGATTTTTTAAAGACTATTTTTTCTAGGACCTAAAAAAGGCATAGATTTTTTAAATCATAAGTTTGTAACAGGCAAAAGGAAACGAGATGGACCCATAGTTCCTTTTAATAATATGCATAGAATCACTTTCTGAGTCGATTTATGCATGTCCGTCCGTATGTCCGTCTGTTGGTGTTAAATTGTAAATTTGGTATTTCTCATTTGTCTGGCCCAAGACGAACCCTATTGAAATTGATTGAAATCGATTAAGATTTAGATATATGTTTTCGTACGATTTTATGTAAATGGCGCACCAAAGTCCCTATATATCTTTCGATTTCCGCGAAATTTTGTATAGCGTATTGAATTGAGCCTGTAATGATGTGTGCGCTAAGTTTCGTGAAAATCGGTTCCATATACATATTCGTCCAATTTTATGTACATTTCTTTTTTATTTACATTTCATTCGAATTGCCTGAATTTTGGCACACGATGATTCCATATATATTTTCGTTCGATTTTATGTAAATGGTGCACGAAAGTCACTATTTATCTTTCAATTTGCACGAAATTTGGCATAGCATACTGAATGAAGTCTAGAATGGTGTGTGTGTTAAGTTTCGTGAAAATCGGTTTAGCTTTCGATATGGTTCCCATATATGTTCAACCCAAAGTTTGTACGGTTTCGTTGAGGTTTTAGGCAAGTTTCGTTGAAATCGATTCAAATTTAGATATATACACGAAATTTTTTACAACGTATCGAATTGAGACAAGAATGATGACACAGTTTCCATATATATTTCAAACGGATGTCTGAGTGAGATAAAATTTGAAAGAGTGTGGCCTTCCGAATAACATGTATCAAGTTTGTTCTAAATCGAGTTACATAAATGTGTCCCATTGTACGCAAACGACTCTAAACTTGCCGAAATGAAATGAAAATTCAAGTTCGTTCAATTTCATGTTAATGTTCTTTCGAAAATTCGCCGTCTGTTGGACATATGTAGAATATATCCAACGTGGTGAAGGGTATCATATAGTAGGCCCAGTGCGACTTTACTACTTTCCTTACTGGTTTTACTTGTTTTTATTAAAACCCACGGCGTCTATAGATCCTTTATTTTGAAATATACCACGCCTTGTGTAGGTCCTTAAAAATAATTAAAAAATCTAAGGATCTGCATAAGGATCCTTTTAAAAAATACTTAAAAATTTGGATCCTATGTGATTTACATTAATCTTAAAGTTATCCTTTACAAAAGCCTTTTTTGGATGTTTTTATATGAATCGAAAGTAACATTCGAGTATACAAAACTTCATAATTTATCAAATTCTGAATTATTTCCAAGATCTTTCCTTCCCTTTTGGAACCTCAATTTCTTATAAGTAATTAAAAATTATGATGAGGTTTATATACTGTAAAAAAATACAATGTTACAAGGAAATATTTTTATACCCTTCACCACACTGTGGTACAGGATATTATGTCTTTGTGCATATGTTTGTAACAGGCAAAAGGAAATGAGATAGACACATGGTTCCTTTTAAGAATATGCATAGAATCACATTCTAAGTCGATTTATGCATGTCCGTCCGTCTGCCCATGTTAAATTGTAAACAAAGTACAGGTCGCATTTATGATCCGAATTGGATGAAATTTGGCACAGGTCACTTATTTGGGCCATGGACGAACCCTATTGAAATTGGGAAAAATCGGTTCAGATTTAGATATAGCTCCCACATATATTTTCGTCCGATTTAAGGTAAATGGTGCACCAAAGTCCCTATATATATTTCGATTTGCACGAAATTTGGCGTATCGTAATGAATTAGGTCTAGAATGATGTGTGCTAAGTTTCGTGAAAATCGGGTCAGATTTAGATATAGCTCCTAATATATTTTCGTCCTATTTAAGGTAAATGGGGCACCAAAGTTCCTATATATCCTTCGATTTGCACGAAGTTTGGCATAGAGTACTGAATTAGGTCCAGAACGAAGTGTGCCAAATTTCGAGAAAATCGGTTCAGATTTAGATATAGCTCCCATATATATTTTCGTCCGATTTAAGGTAAATTGTGCACCAATGTCCCTGTATATATTTCGATTTGCACGAAATTTTTCATAGAGTACTGAATTAGGTCTAGAATGATGTGTGCTAAGTTTCATGAAAATCGGGTTAGATTTAGATATAGCTCCCATATATATTTTCGTCCGATTTAAGGTAAATGGGGCACCAAAGTTCCTATATATCGCTCGATTTGGCATAGAGTACTTAATTAGGTCCAGAACGAAGTGTGCTAAGTTTTGAAAAAATTTAGAAATAGCTGCCATATATATTTTAGTTCGATTTAAGGGCACCAAAGTTTTTATATATCTTTCGATTTGCACGAAATTTGGCATAGTATAGAATTAGGTCCAGAACGAAGTGTGCCAAGTTTCGAGAAAATCGGGTCAGATTTATATATAGCTCCCATACATATTTTCCTCCGATTTAAGGTAAATGGGACACCAAAGTTCCTATATATATTTCGATTTGCACGAAATTTGGCATAGAGTACTGAATTAGGTCCAGAACGAAGTGTGCCAAGTTTCGAAAAAATCGGGTCAGATTTGTATATAGCTCCCATATATATTTTCCTCCGATTTAAGGTAAATGGGACGCCAAAGTTCCTATATATTTCGATTTGCACGAAATTTGGCATAGAGTACTGAATTACTGAATTACGTTTCGTGAAGAACGAAGTTACGTCCAAGTATTCGATTTAATATATGGTGCACCATAGTCAATATATATCTTTCGATTTGCACGAAATTTATATACAATGACAATGAAGTTAATATAAATTAATCTCTAGTTAATATAATTTAATCTCTGGCAAGTCTCGTTGAAATCGGTTCAGACTTAGACATAGGATCAGATTTATATCTGACCAAATGAAAAATTTAGTATAGGTTGCAGAATGACATGTTTATGGATTAAATTTCATTTTACTGGTCCTTCAAAAATGCGACGTCTGTTAAAATTCATCTGTTGAATACACCCAAAGTGGTGAAGGGTATCATATAGTCGGCACCGTCCGATTTTACTATTTTCCTTACTGGATTTGTATTTTAATACTGGAATCTCGTTTTCTTTCTCGTCTCCAACCCGTCTATATGCAATGTTGAATATTTTCGAAGTCAGAATTATGCAGAAGCTGTACTATCTATATTGCTTTTTTTCATAATTGCGATGACATCTATTACCCATAAAAAACCTTTCCAATATTAAATTACTTTCCTCCAAACAAAAAAATATATATCACCAATAACCTTTTCGATGGTATTCCCAATGAATCACGTGGCAGATAAATGTGCCGCCCGATAAGGACATATCGTATATATGCACATATTTAAGTAACTATATAACACAAATGTGTAATAATGGCAGGTTCTTTATGTCCTCTATCCTCAAACCCCATATCCCCCAAATTCTTCTACCATTGACAACGATGACATTGAAAGCCACACAAAGGGATACAAATTATGTATTGCCAAAAAAGAGAAGTGATACCAGCTCGCATTTCTAAACCTCTTAACTAGACATTCATTCACTAACACTAACAAGCATCTACTTAAGTTGCACCCCCAACTTTGGGGTGATTGCTAAGGGTAATGGGAAGTTGGGAATAAAGGGGCAACAAAAAACACGATGCTTTTATCTAGCAGAAATAAATTATAATAAGCAACAACAACAAGAACAGCAGCAGGAATGGCAACAAATAACAAGACAAACCATTTCCCATTGATGAAAATTCAAAGGAAAATCTCAAATTTTGTTACACCTGAACGGTTATTTATGTTTAGATTTCCCATCGAAACAAAATCGAATGAATGCAAACAAAGACAATTTTCGATATTCTGATGAACATTGAATTTTTCCTTTTATGTAAGCAGGGAGTCTATATATGTGTGGGTGTGTTTGTATGTATTAATATTGTTACATAAAATTGTCATTTCCATTCCATCACATGCCTAGACCAACCATGCCGAACATCTACATACTATATAGATATCGTTATCATGGCCCATGTTCAATAATAACGTTATGTGTTCATGAATGGCAAAAATAGAAAAAAAAAACGTTTGGCCCTTGTCAAAAGATTCACACTGCTCGCTTCTGCCCCTCTATTCCACACACAGTGTTGCTTTACTCACTTATTATGGACTTGGAATTTGTGTCCTTGTAATGTCGTATCATTTTGGAATAACACAAAAAAAATATAAATTTACGCACAAATTGGTTGTAAATGCAAATATCGTTACATATCTATTAACAGACTTTCTTTTTTGGGGGGACACATGTTCAGAAAGGATAACAGAGTCCTTGTCATTATGATTGTTTGCAAAGTGTTCTGGAGTAAGTTTGGAAGTTGTTCGGGGAGATTTTTGGCGACCTGAAAATCATGACAATTATTTGACCAGGGAATTTAAACTCGTATACGAACTAAAGTGGACCTGAAAGGAATATTTATAGATTCGATCATGAGTCGAGGATTTGTATAGAAGGGCTTAAGAGACAACCGTATTTATTAAGAAATCTCACTTTACGGACGTCACCCCTATACAAAAGTACTTAAGACGAGCGAAACTTTATGGATGATGTTATGAGAGGGACTTCCAGCTTAGACAACATAGATGACAGGGTGCTCTATATGTCTGAAGTGGTTTTTATAAACGAAGTAAATACAAACGGCCTTGATGAAGAGCCAACTGCAAAACCGTAGAATTTTCGCAGATGGACTAAGGGAGGTGTTCATAGATGACTTGAAAGGCAATTTAAACTTTAGAAACGAACTATATTTATAGAAAAGCTGAGTATGGGTCTTCATATACGACCTGAAGGGTCATAGAATCTTTTGCCACGTGCTGAAGGACAGCAAAAATTTGTATAGGCAAGCTCAAATATTAACTTAATAGAAATAAGTTAAACCAGTAAAGAAAGCAGTAAAGTCGGACGGAGCCGACTATATGATACCCTTCACCACTGTGGGTATATTCAACAGATGAATCCTAGCAGACGTCGAATCTGTGAAGGAGCATTAACATGAGAATGGAACATTTCATTCTGCAACCTATACTCAATTTTTCATTTAGTCAGATACAGGATTGCTTCTGGCTAGGTTATATTAACTTCGGTACGTTGTGTCAAATTGTTTGTCAATCGGCCTTCTTGGGGGTCTTTGGTGAACCATTTGTCTGGACCGATTTTCAGGAAACTTAACACACATCATTCTACCCTTAGTTCTGTACGCTATGCCAAATTTCGTGCAAATCGAAAGATATATTTGGGACTTTGGTACACCATTTACATTAAATCGGACGAAAATATATTTGAGAGCTATATCTAAATCCGGACCGATTTTCTGGAAACTTAACACACATCATTCTAGACCTAATTCAGTACGCTGTGCCAAATTTCGTGCAAATCGAATGATATATAGGGACTCTGGTGCACCATTTACCAAAAATCGGACGAAAATATATATGGGAGCTATATCTAAATCTGAACCGATTTTCTCGAAATTTGGCACACATCATTCTGGACCTAATTCAGTACCCTATACCAAATTTCGTGTAAATAGAAAGATATATGGGGACATTGGTACACCATTTACATTAAATCGGACGAAACTATATAGGGTTCGTCTTTCAATAGGGTTCGTCCTTGGGCCAAATAAGTGAACTGTGCCAAATTTCATCGAAATCGGATCATAAATGCGACCTGTACTTAACAGAAATATATGGACGGACAGACGAACATGCGTAAATCGACTCAGAAAGTAATTCTATGCATATTCTCAAAAGGAACCATAGGTCTATCTCGATTCCTTTTGCCTGTTACAAACATATGCACAAAGACATAATACCCTGTATCACATTGTGCTGAAGGGTATAAAAAAGCGAAATGTGGATACCCTCCAACATTGGTATACTGACAGGTACTTGAAATTAAAATGTAGGGAACATACCAAAAATTGGACCCATACCAACAATTCTACAAACCGATTTGTGTAAACGATAATGTACAGCAAATACAAATTTCAGAAATTTTTAATGTAAATTGTCCCCAAAAACTCCTACATGGAACCGATGTTGGCTGTCATTGCAGAACACAATGTATGATTAGGTCCCTGGAGGCTATACCTAAAGCTATACCGAAACTAACATTTTTGCATCACAATACGCAATTCAAACGGAAATCGATATATAGGGGCTAGAACTAACTGCGGGCCAATGTAGTTTATTCTCTTGCGTTCTAGTTCATGATATTCTTCGCAGGTAGAATGAGTCTAAACCAAACCCAAAATGCGGAACAAACTTGAAACTATTTTAATATTAACCAGTAAGGGCCGACTACATGATACCCTTGACCACTTTGGGTATATTCATCAGATGCATTCTAACAGACGTCGCATTCTCGAAGGGCCATTGACATGAAATTGGATTGTGATCTATATCTAAATGTAAACCGACTTAGATCAATCCATAAACATGTCATTCTGTAACCTATACTAAACTCTCCATTTGGAAGGATAGAATCGATTTAAAGCAAATCTCAATCGGACACTCATTGATTATTGGAAACCCAATAAACATGAAGTCGGTTGGCCTATGTCTGATTTTCTACATTTCTTCAAAAAGCTATTACGTCATTCTTTACAGAAGTTTGTACGTTTCCCAATTTCAATATGGTTCGTCCTTGGGTAAAATAAATGAGTTTTAGCACATTTCATTAAAATAGGATTATAAATGCGACCTTCAATTTGTTTACAATTTAATATGCACAAATAGATTGACGGACATGCATAAATCGAGTCAGAAAGTGATTCTATGCATATTCTCAAAAGGAATCATGTTTCTATCTCGTTTAATGTTTGCCTGTTACAAAGACATAATACCCTGTATCACTGTGTGGTGAAGACCACCAATAGGTAATTATTTTTCAGATATAAAATGTCAGAAATTTAAAAATACTGTCTGTTCGATTTGAATATTTGTCGGAGATCTGCAAAATTCCTAAAAATTTATATTTAGATTCCTAATATTTATTTACTTTTTACACAAAACGACCAAGTTAATCCAATTCGAAATTAAATTTATATTCAGACAGTTTATTCTTACAATCTGACAATGGTGTAGAATTTAATTTTAATTTTCTTAATTGCAAATGCCATGCCTAAATATTAATACATACATACACACATACAGACACTCATCATATACAAATGCAATTACATTTAGATTATTGCTGGACGCAGGATTCGGCGTTCATTGTTTTATGAGTTTTAAATACAGTTATGTTGGTGTACTAGCAATTGTATATTTCGTAGGTATGATCTTTTTGGATTTTTTTGTTAAATATATAAATATTTATGGAATTAATATTTTTCAATATTAAAAAAAACTTAAAAATGATATTTATCTATTAAAAAAAGAGCTATTTTTAATAAAAAATCGGGGCAGACTTTTTACAAATATATGGGTCTCAGCCTTTTTTCAGAATATGTCAATATCAAACTTTCAATAAAAATATTGAGTATCTCCTTAGAAGGTTATTCATTTTCTCCGAAAAAATCAAGTCTCGGCTTGAAGTTAGCTTGTCTCTAAAAATCTCCCCCTCCCTATTCCAATTAGCCTCACTTACTAGAAAGCTCCATAAGCATAGCGTAAAAAATTTCCTGAAAAATTTCCTCAATTAAACACTGAATTCTCTACAAAAAATGTCACCTGCGTAAATTTTAAGTGAATTAGAATGATACGGGCAAAAGCAGCCAAACAGCTCCGATGACTCCATGAGCTGTGGCTACGACAGGGTTGTTTTTCTTCTCTTCAATTCCATTTGAAATTAAACCATAGCGAAGTACAGAAGGTGGCACCGCATAAAACCTAAAAAGCTAACTGGAAAAAAAAACCAGTAGAACGACTGAAACCATGGCAAACTGAATCGAGTAGCGTCTAACGAATTTAGCACCTGCCAAAGAGTTTTAAGTGCTAACAAGGAAGCCCAAAAGCCTGCATGGACGAACGCACTTGTTTTGTACAAATGCAGAATATTGGCAGAGAGGCAGCCAGCATGTGGGTGGTGATGGTGGTGAACACCATTCATGATCTTTATGAAGAACTTGAATCAACATCAACCAACAGCACCACCACCATCGGCGACTATGTTTGCCGCGACCAAATAAGAATGACAGGCAACTGGCTGCTCAAGTGGCATGACCATCATCATCATCATCATAGAAGTTACCTTTTAGAATCGGCTAATACGCCACGTTGCTAAAAGTGCTAGTGGTTGAAACAACAGCTACACCAACAAAAAAAAAAGAAAGTAAATTTACAAAAGCGAAATAGAAAACCTTCAAAAAAATTGAAAAACGGCAAATGATGAAAAACAGACGTTCGTCGAAAATGAAAAATGTCAACATGCTTTTTGTTTGTTACCGATTTTCTTGTAAGGCGAGCTACAAAATTGGGGTTTTCTATTTCACAAAAAAAACTCTTCTAACTGCGAAGGAAAAAATATCTCTTTTATTAGACGTGTTTGTTTGCAATGCCTTATTAGATTTTGTTTCTTTGAAATGGAGGCTCTAAAAATAGTTTCTAACCAAATTATGTTGTGTAAGTGAAAAAAATTGGATTATTTTCCATGGAGAACAATTCGTCTTAGTTATACAAAAAATTGCCTCAGTTATCTGAGGCTCACTATTCTTTTTATAAAAAAACTTTTAGTTTCAGATTTTTTTTTTATTAAAAAAATGGCCTCAATAAATTCAGGTTCACGAAAAAACTTGTCTCAGTAAAGTAAGGCTCCCGAACTTTTCTCTATAGAAACCAGTAAGGAAAGTAGTAAAGTCGGACGGGGCCGACTATATGATACCCTTCACCACTTTGGATATATTCAACCGATGAATCTTAACGGACGTGGAATTTTTGAAGGATCAGTAAAATGAAATTGGACCCATAAACATATCCTTCTGCAACCTTAGTGTAGGTTGCATTGTTCATTTGGTCAGATATAGAAGCTATATCTAAATCTGAACCGATTTCATGAAACTTAACACACATCATTCTAGACCTAATTCATTACGCTACGCTAAATTTGGTGCAAACCGAAAGATATTAATGGAATTTGGCACAACATTTACATTAAATCGGACGAAAATATATATGGGAGTCAACTCAGAAAGTGATTCTGTGCATATTTTCAAAAGGAACTATGTGCCTATTTGCCTAAATGTGGCACACAAATCGACGAGAGAACGAAACTATAGCTATATATAAATCTGAACCGATTTCAACAAAACTCGGATCATAAATGCGACATTTTTAACAAAAATAGATGGACGGTCTCAGAAAGTGATTCTATGCATATTCTCGAAAGGAACCATGGGTCTATCCCGTTTCTTTTTGCCTGTTACAAACATCCGAAAATATGGACCTTTATTTATAATTTTTGGTAGGGAGATTTGCTACCCAATAAGAACTCAAAGTACCAAATTTCAGCGAATTCGGTCGAAAACTTCGATCAAAACCCCCAAAATACCGAAAATTGGGGGTACCCTTATATGGGGGCTATCCAAAAAATGGACCGTTATTTATAATTTTTGGTAGGGAGATTTGCTACCCAATAAGAACTCAAAGTACCAAATTTCAGCGAATTCAGTTAAAAAATGCGCTCAAGAACCTCAAAATACCGAAAATTTGGGGTTACCATTATATGGGAGCTATGCCTAAACGTGGACCGATTTTCTCCAATTTCAATAGGGTTCGTCCTTGGGCCAATTAAGTGACCTGTGCCAAATTTCATCCAAATCGGATCATAAATGCGACCTGTACTTTGTTAACAAAAATATATGGACGGGCGGACAGACGGACATGTATAAATCGACTCAGAAAGCGATTCTATGCATATTCACATAAGGAACCATGGGTCTTTCTCGATTATTTTTGCCTGTTACAAACATATGCACAAAGACATAATACCCTGTACCACAGTGTGGTGAAGGGTATAAAAACATGCCTTAGTAAACTGAAGCTCAGGATTTTTTTCTATAGAAAACCCAGACCTCAGTATACTGAGGTTCACGATATTTTTATGGCCTCAGTAAGCTACAGCTCATCAATTTTTTTTCTATAAACAATTTTTGGCCTCAATAAACTGAGTCCCACGACTCAGAAAAAAAACCTGACCTCAATAAACTGACGCTCAGCGCACTGAGAATGACGATTTTTTCCTATAGAGGCTCACGATGTTTTTATAAAAAACCTGCTTCAGTATGCTAAGTCTCGCGATTTTTATACCCTTCACCACACTGTGTTTCAGGGTATTATGTCTTCGTGCATATGTTTTTAACATGCAAAAATAATCGAGATAGACCTATGGTTCCCTTTGAGAATATGCATAGAATCACTTTCTGAGTCGATTTATGCACGTCCGTCCGTCTGTCCATGTTAATTTGCTCGAAACTTGGCACAGCGTACAAAATTAAGTCTAGGATGATGTGTGCAAAGTTTCGTGAAAATCGGTTCTGAGTTAGATATAGCTCCCATATATAGCTTCGCCCGATTTTAGGTAAGTAGTCCGCGAAAGTCCCTGAAAATCTTTTGATTTGCACAAAATTTGGCACAGCGTACTAAATTAAGTCTAGAATGATGTGTGCAAAGTTTCTTAAAAATCGGTTCAGAGTTAGATATAGCTCCCATATATAGCTTCGCCCGATTTCAGGTAAATAGTCCACTAAAGTCCCTATATATCTATCGATTTGCACGAAATTTGACACATCGTAATGAATAAGGTCTAGAATGAAGTGTGCAAAGTTTCGCGAAGATCGATTCAGATTTAGATATAGCTCCCATATATATTTTCGTCCGATTTAAGGTAAATGGTGCACCAAAGTCCCTATATATCTATCGATTTGCACGAAATTTAACACAGCGTACTGAATTAGGCCGAGAATGATGTGTGAAAAGTTTTGAGAAAATCGGTTCAGATTTAGATATAGCTCCCATATATAGCTTCGCCCGATTTTAGGTAAATATTCCACTAAAGTCCCTATATATCTTTCGATTTGCACGAAATTTGGCACAGCGGACTGAATTAAGTCTAGAATGATGTGTGCAAAGTTTCGTGAAAATCGGTACATATTTAGATATAGCACCCATATATAGCTTCGCCCGATTTCAGGTAAATAGTCCACTAAAGTCCCTATGTATCTTCCGAGTTGCACGAATTTTTGTATAGGGTACTGAATTAAGTCTAGAATGATGTTGCTAAGCATCATGAAAAGATCCATAGCTAGGCCGATTGATACAACGTACTGATGTAATATAAATTAATCTTTAGCAAGTTTCCCCGAAATCGGTTCAGATATAGATATATAACACAAACGCGTCGTCTGTTAGGATACATATGTAGAATATACCCAAAGTGGTGAAGGGTATCATATAGTCGGTCCAGTCCGACTTTACTTCTTTCCTTACTGGTTTCTTAAAGAAAAAAATGGCCTAAGTAAGCGGAGGCTCACGATGTTTTTCTATGAAAATTTGCTAAGCGGAGGCTGGCGTATTCTTTTCTATAGAATAAAATTTGCGTCAATACACTGAGGTTAACGATTTTTGTATAGAAAAACCTCAGTGTAACAACACTAACGAATTTTTTCTATATATAAAAAACGTTTGTAAGCTAATTTTCATTTGTTTCCTCTACCACCAAATCATAAATTCCATGACTACCTCCCTGTTTCATAGCGGAGTACTTTATCATTTTCTACAATCCAAAATTGTTGATTTAGGACGTATTGTGGAGTAGTTATAAATTAAATTTTATTATGGCAGAATATTGGCTGGACAAACACACGCACACACAAACACAATAAAAAAATGTACCACAACTTCGGGAAAACAATTTTTTGGCAAACAAATATCAATGGACCCTCAGTCACACGCAAAAAATTATATTACACTGAACCAGTGTTGCCAAAACGTGATTGAGAAAAAATGGAAGATTTAGTTTTTGGTCAGTTTTTCTGGTCGCTTTAGAGGCCACATTTATAACACGAACACCAATAAATGCGGGAAAGGGAATCTAGTGGATGGTGGATATCTCGCAGAATTTTTCACCGAACGGCAATTAGTTTCACAGAAAATTGAAGTCCAGTGTATGGTCCGTTCGACTATACTGTTCCGCTCACGGGTTAAATCAAATTCATTGTGTGAAACATACGGAAACTTCAGCGTGTCAATGAGAAATCGAAAAACTGTAAGTGTTTGGATGACACAAAATATATTTAGAAGAATCAGGAACAAATTAAAAATCCTAAAAAAGTGATTTTTTGTGCTATATTGGCAACACTCCATTGAACCAGCCAGTAGCATATAATTGAGCTGGATGGTACAGCCTGTGAAGCCAAGTAGCCTGGTCAGTCAGGAGCAAAACATGCAGTCGACAATAAAAAAAACAAATTTTGTTTTTACTGCTAGTGTAATTGTTGTTGTTATTTCATATATTCTCGCGCAAAGTTTTTTATGGCCAATTGAATAATGGCCATAGAGATAAGCGTGACCATTGTTGGAGAGGTAAATTAAAAAAAAAAACGAAAAAGCTCAACGTAATTGGGTAATAAAAATATTGCCTTTTCAATTATTTGTTAACAATGTATGAGGTTCAGTGTTGGCTTTGGCAGTAAAATTCAAAAAAAGCTTGAGTAATTTGAGTTACATTTTGTAAAAAAAACTGAAAGGAAAGTTCAAAAGTCGGACGGGGCCGACTATATGATACCCTTCACCACTTTGGGTACATACTATAGATATAAATATCTACAATATCCTGTAGATAGAACAGACATAGAATCTTTAGAGGACCATTCAGATGAAAACGGGCAAACACATACCATTCTGAAATCAATGAAAAATTGCATGTCAAACGGGCAGGCTTGAGTTCTTTGGTGTACCATTTGTATGGAATCGAGTAAAATTATGTATGGGAGCTATATATAAACACATGGACCTAATTGAGCAATCATTTGTTTTTGTTAACACTCTAAATTCATTATAATACCCCTTGCAAAATTTCGTATAAATCGAACATTTGAATTTTGCCTTGTAAGGACATTGATCATTTGAAAGTAATTTTAAGTGATTATTTATACTCTTTCGAGTCGAGCTTGATGATCTAAGTTTTGCAATGAAAAGGAAAGTCAGGAGAAGAACCTACGTACCCACCATTGTGCAACGCGTTTCGCCGTTGGTTAAGCGGCTAATCAGGCATATTGGGCAATGTGGCTTTACAAAGGTCGTACGTTGATAGCTTGTATTTATTCCGCCCTGATGCGAAACTTGCATTTGCGAATTAAATTCAAATTTGACAAAGTTCGACATTTGTCTTCATTCTAGGAACAGTCCTTTTCAAAGCAGATTTTTGTTGTAGCGATGGATAATTAATCCATACACCTACAATTGCTTCCATGGTATACACATGCTTTTGCGCAACCGTTTTGGAAGTGTGTTGATGGCTCAGAACGTTAAGTGGTCGGGCAACATTTGTGTTGCTCCGAGAGCCTAGGTTCGAGTCCTAACCGTGCTCAACTGAAATTAATTTTTGTTATTTGAATTTTGCCTTGTAAGAGCAGTGATCATTTGAAAGAAATTTCAAGTGATTATTTATACTCTTTCGAGTCGAGCTTGATGGCCTAAGTTTTGCAATGAAAAGGAAAGCCAGGCGAAATAAATGCGGACATGCCTAAATCGGCTCAGAATGTGATTGTATGCATTCTCAAAAGGAATATACATAGAATCATTTTGCCTGTTACAAACATTGGCACAAAGACATAATACCCTGTACCACAGTGTGGTTAAGGGTATAATTATATAAAAAAAACAAAGACCCTCGTATTTCGTACTAACCTAAGCACCAATTTATCCCATAACCAGTAAGGAAAGTAGTAAAGTCGGACTAGGCCGACTATATGATACTCTTCACCACTTTATGTATATTGTTCATATGTATCCTAACAATTTCATGTCAATGAAAATTGGCCTATGCTAAATTTAGTTCCAATCGGGCAGATCTAGAATCGTTTGCGTATATTGGTACATATTTATGGAAATCGATTTATAGCAAAATTGATACACGCTACTCAGAATACCGCACTGTTAAACATATAATTTCAATCAGACACCCGTATATATATATATATATATATATATATATATATGTGAGCTATATCTAAATCTGAACCGATTTCCTCGGTACTTAACACACTAGACTTAATTTAGTACGCCATAACAAATTTCGTGAAAATCGAAGAATATATAGGGACTTTGGAGCACCATTTACAAAAAATCGGACGAAAATATATATGGCAGCTATATCTAAATCTGAACCGATTTTCACGAAACTTAGCACACATCATTCTACACCCAATTCTGTACGCTATGCCTAATTTCGTGCAAATCGAAATATATATAGAGACTTTGGTGCCTATATCGGACGAAAATATATATGAAAGCTATATCTAAATCTGAACCGATTTTCTTGAATTTCAATAGGGCCAAATAAGTGACTTTTGCCAAATTTCATCCAAATCGGATCATAAATGCGACTTGTACATTGTTTACAATTTAAGATCTACAGACGGACGGACATGCATTAATCGACTCAGAAAGAGAGCGGAGCAGTATAGTCGGACGGGGCCGACCATACGATACCCTACACAACTACCACGGAACTCAAATTTTCTGCGGATGTATATTCCGAGCCTAGGCAATATTTCGTGATATTTGCACCCACTTGCCCGATTAGAGGTAAACAGCACCTCTTCCACACACGAGTATTCAGAACAGCTATTGTCCAGATTCCCTTTACCGTGGGTTGTGTTGTGATGTTCGGCTTTCATTTGTGGTCTATAGATCGACTCGAAAATAACACAAAAAATCAAGTTTTCGGTCCACTTCATTCCAAAATTATTATCTGATCATCACCGAGCTATATCTAAATCTGAACCGATTTTCACGAAACTTAGCACACATCATTCTACACCCAATTCTGTACGCTATGCCTTATTTCGTGCAAATCGAAATATATATAGAGACTTTGGTGCCTATATCGGACGAAAATATATATGAAAGCTATATCTAAATCTGAACCGATTTTCTTGAATTTCAATAGGGCCAAATAAGTGACTTTTGCCAAATTTCATCCAAATCGGATCATAAAAGCGACTTGTACATTGTTTACAATTTAAGATCTACAGACGGACGGACAAACGGACGGACATGCATTAATCGACTCAGAAAGAGAGCGGAGCAGTATAGTCGGACGGGGCCGACCATACGATACCCTACACAACTACCACGGATCTCAAATTTTCTGCGGATGTATATTCCGAGCCTAGGCAATATTTCGTGATATTTGCACCCACTTGCCCGATTAGAGGTAAACAGCACCTCTTCCACACACGAGTATTCAGAACAGCTATTGTCCAGATTCCCTTTACCGTGGGTTGTGTTGTGATGTTCGGCTTTCATTTGTGGTCTATAGATCGACTCGAAAATAACACAAAAAATTAAGTTTTCGGTCCACTTCATTCCAAAATTATTATCTGATCATCACCGAAAATTATAGGCGCTATCCTTGACCATAACTGGAACCTCATGGAACATTTCAAAGCGATCCGCGCTATAGTTCCGCTCTCTAGAGTGATAATGCGTTACTACATAATATACGAATACAAAGATACCTGCAACTATTTAGGTGTAACTCCCCCATCCGAGCACATACAACAATATAATTGGTATTAATTTAATGGTCAACCATTCCTCTTGGATATAATATAAACTTCTCGGGTCTATGTCCTTCAGGGGTAAATATATACGCTATATAATACAAATTTAGTAATTTTTCACACAAAAGTCAGGGTCCATTTGACAAGCATGCTTATTCTCTGGCCTGATCCCCTTCTCCATGGAAAATTTCACGATGTTCGGACCATTATTGGGGCCTCTGGAGCGACCAGAACATCCGACAAAAATTTAGTATTTGGTCCATTTCATCCCCTAAATATTAACCGATCTTTCCCAAAAACAATAGGGGTCTTCATTGGCCAGAACCCATCCTACATGCAAAATTTCGTTAAGATTGGTCCATAACTGTGGCCTGTATCGTGTTTACAAATTATAATGGACAGACGGGCGGACGAACGGACACACATGTCTAGATCGACTCAGCTAGACGAGATATGACGATCGGTATACTTAAAGGCGTTACAAACTTTTGGGGCTGCACAAAGCTATAATACTCTGACAACATAGTTGTGTAGGGTATAACAAGTGTCGAAGTTTGTCAAGGAAATGAAAAGGTGTCCGCCAACAAATAGGAAATTTCCAGCAGTTTACCGTGGAAATAAAGTTATAAGAAATAAACCAATTTCCGTGGAAGGCCAACTAGGATATTATTTAGGTAGAGTGCCATTATTCAGATTAGGTATGATATTTGCAAATGTTAAAAATTCTAAAGGTCACATGAAATCACATTAATATATATCGGAATCGAATTTTGGGAATATCGAAAGTAGCTAAAGGTCTATATTATTTCTCACAATATCATTACCACAGTTAGGTCTCTGGTATAAATTGTGAAATTTAAATCGAAAATCAATCTTTAATTACTAAACCTGCACCACATTTTATTTCTTAAGTTTCCCAATATTTATATAACACACAAATTGTTTCCACAAATTGCCAATATTAAAGGATATATGTAATTGTTTTTTTGTCGGCTGAAATGTGACAAAGTGGTCTGTGAATGATTTTATGTGCCTCCTCCCCTCAACACTCTCTCCCTGTATCACACCATACTCAAGAGATTTTTATTTATTGGTTAAATTTACATTGATTATCACTCTCATTGTTTTATGGCCCATTGAGATGGTTAACAAAAAACAAAATAACAACAAAGAAAAAGGAAAAAAAGTGGCAAATGTTTATTGGCAATAGCGGACAACAAAATCTATGATAATTGTTAAGCAATTTCAACGAAACGAAATACAAACGACAATAAGTAATGATAGTAAGTGTGTGGAAAAAGCAAAAACAACTTCAATGACACTTTCAGTCGATTACATTTGTATTTTGGGGCATAAATTACAATTTTATTTTGTCACACGCACACACACACATACAGGAGCAGAAAACGTATAAAGGACACATACACTAGCAATGATGGTGTTATAGCATACCGAAACTATAGTGAAAATTTGGATTCGCTGAGTACATAAAATATTGAAGTGTGATGTCGAAGTGCGTGGGGGATGCAGGGAAGTTTAGAATGGACCAGGAAGTTTAGAATGGGCAAGCATAAATTTACTGTGATTTTTTTCACAGTAAATTTATGTTTGCAACAGCGAATTTTTTCAATGTTTCAAGTTTTATCTGAATATTCAATCATATCTATACTAATAAAAGAGTAAAGTGATTGACTGACTGACTGGCTGATTTAACGATTCATCAACGCCCAGACGAAACGGCTGAAGCTAGAATCTTGAATTTTTTGGTGAGGGTCACTCCTGGTCCAAATATGACAGATAAAGTTGGGTTTTTTTTTGGAAATTCGTACTAGAACGGTACGAAAAGTACTAAATGTGATGCCATTTGTATTTGGCGAACCGGTGGAGCTAGAACTCTGAAATTTGGTTTGGTGGTCGTTGATGGAGTGTAGGATAGATGTACCAAAGGGTGTATGGTAATATAACTATTCGAAAAGTACGAAAATGTACTAAATTTGGTACAATTCTGTAGCATGTGAACGGATAGCGTTAAAAACTTGAAATGTGGGTCCATTTAAGGAGATGGTTTTGAAAGCGTGTACTCATGTGTACGAAAGGTGCTATATGG
The DNA here is from genome assembly GCF_032173495.1 of Musca vetustissima. Lineage (NCBI taxonomy): Eukaryota > Metazoa > Arthropoda > Insecta > Diptera > Muscidae > Musca > Musca vetustissima. The sequence goes on along the minus strand of NW_026878300.1, from coordinate 12,551 downwards.
TATTATATTTGGTACAAATTTAATTTGGAGATACAAATCGAGCTGGGATCCTGGAATTTGAAACTAAAATTACCGTGTAGGGTTGTAGGATTGGGATATGAACGTAGTTTTGGAAATTTATTACTTATGTGTACGAAAGGTACTAAATCGTACTATAATCGGTACCGTTTGGATTTGAGTTATCCTGTAGAGCGCGAATAATGAAATTTGGAGTCAGTGGAGTACGTGTCGCATTTGCAATCCGATTTGAATGAAATTTGGCACAGCTTATTTGGATATCCCAAGGACGAACCCTTTTGAAGTTGGAAAAAATCGGTTCAGATTTAGATATAGATGCCATATATATTATATATTTTCGTCCAATTTAATGTAAATGGTACACCAAAGTCCACATATATTTTTCGATTTACACGAAATTTTTCATAACGTATTGAATTTAGCCTAGAATTATGTCTGCCAAGTTTCGGGAAAATCAGTTCAGATTTTGATATAGCTCCCATATATAGTTTCGTCCAATTTCATGTAATATATCCCTATATATCTTTCGATTTGCACGAAATTTTGCATAGCGTACTAAATGAAGTCTAGAGTGATGTCTGCCAAGTTTCGTGACAATCGGTTCAAATTTAGATATAGCTCCCATATATAGTTTCGTCCGATTTCATGTAATATATCCCTATATATCTTTCGATTTGCACGATATTTTGCATAACGTACTGAATTGAGCCTAGAATTATGTCTGCCAAGTTTCGTGAAAATCGGTTCAGATTTAGATATAGCTTCCATATATGTCTTCGTCCGATTTCATGTACATGAAGCACCAAAGTCTCTATATATACTTCGATTTGCACGAAATTAGGCACGACGTACTGAATTGAGCCTAGAGTGATGTCTGCCAAGTTTAATGAAAATCGGTTCAGATTTTGATATAGCTCCCATATATAGTTTCGTCCGATTTCATGTAAATGGTGCACAAAAGTTCCTATATATCTTTCGATTTGCACGAAATTTTGCATAACGTACTGAATTGAGCATAGAATGGTGTCTGCCAAGTTTCGTGAAAATCGGTTCAGATTGATATATAGCTCCCATATGTAGTTTAGTCCGATTTCATGTAAATTGTGCACAAAAGATCTTATATATCTTTCGATTTCCACGAAATTTTGCATAACGTACTAAATTGAGCCTAGATTGATTTCTGCCAGGTTTCGTGAAAATCGGTTCAGATTTTGATATAGCTCCCATATACAGTATCGTCCGATTTCATGTAATATATCCCTATATATCTTTCGATTTGCACGAAATTTTGCACAACGTACTGAATTGGGTTTAGAATGATGTCTGCCAGGTTTCGTGAAAATCGGTTCAGATTTAGATATAGCTCCTATATGTAGTTTCGTCCGATTTCATGTAAATGGTGCACAAAAGTCCCTATATATCTTTCGATTTGCACGAAACTTTGTATAACGTACTCATATAGTTTCGTCGGATTCATGCAAATTGTGCGCCAAATTCCCTATATATCTTTCGATTTGCACGAAATTTGGCATGACGTACTGAATTGAGCCTAGTATGATATCTGCCAAGTTTCGTGAAAATCTGTTCAGATTTACATATAGCTGAAAATAATTTCAGTTAACCGAACATTTTTCAGTTTTAGAAATTTCAATAATCCATATTTTTTTGAATTTTACGAATATCGACATAGATAGAAATTAAAACTGGTAGTCACCTCAAAATATGAAACTTTGGTCACAACCCTTTCCCTAACACTTTTTTCTAGGTTTTTGTGTAATAATCTTCCTGTCTTTCCCTGGTTATCACACTAGCACCAATAACCATTACCGAAACTGAAACGATGAACATCACCATCAAAGCCCAAACAATTGATTCTGGTCATAGTTGTTCGTGTCGTTGTTGGTGGTGTTGTTGTTGCTGCTGCCACTATTTGTTATTGATTGTTGTTACTGTGATAATTTGTTTGTATTGTTGCCATTTGAATGGTATTGTCATAGCACTACTCCTATTTGCGATTTTTTGTCCTCTTTATCACATTACGAGTTTTTATTCGATTGGTCTACATTCTCAGTCCTTCTCAGCATTGTGTGGCAAGGACAATATCGTGCCATTACAACACTATGGACGATGTGACAATGATGTATGCGAGTGTGTGTGTGTATGTGTGTACTGATGGTGTTATGTTTTCCTAAAAGCCTTGTTTATAATGTTGTTGTTGCTGGTGCTGCTGGTATTGTTGCTGTTATTGTCTGCTGCCATAGTCATATCCCTGGCTATTATGTTTTCTCTCTCTCGACTGGTCCTATTGTTATAAGTCTTTCAATATATTTATATGGCAAATAAATTTCCCATTGGATTTAATTATTTATTGACACAATCTATCTATTGAGGGAATTTCCGATTTGTCAGGCCGATATGCACATACATTGTAGCGATGATGCAAATTGATGGCGGTGTTTTTTTGTTTTCAAATGTTGTTAAATAGAGAAAAAATATAATTACCATAAATTTATCTTGATTAAATAGGACGGCAGGAGATTTAATATAGGTCATCTGTAGAAGAAGATTCTATGCAGGCATTTACAAATTTTTCTTTTCAAGGCGTGGATTTTTTAAAAATTATTTTTCGGGCATATATTAAGGCGTGGGTTTTTTAAGAATTATTTTTGAGACATATATTAAGGCGTGGATTTTTTAAGAATTATTTTTGGGGCATATATCATATATTTTTGTAAACTATTTTTAAGAGCCGATTTCAAGGCGTGGAGTTTTTAAAAATATATTTTTAATGCTACAACGAGGTGGGAATTTGTATACCCTTCACCACACTGTGGTACAGGGTATTATGTCTTTGTGCATATGTTTGTAACAGGCAAAAGGAAACGAGATAGACACATGGTTCCTTTTGAGAATATGCATAGAATCACTTTTTAAGTCGATTTATGCATGCCCATCCGTCCGTCCGTCTGTCCATGTTAAATTGTAAACAAAGTACAGGTCGCATTTATGATCCGAATTGGATGAAATTTGGCACAGTTCATTTATTTGGCCCAAGGACGAACCCTATTGAAATTGGGAAAAATCGGTTCAGATTTAGATATAGCTCTCATATATATTTTCGTCCCATTTAAGGTAAATGGTGCAGCAAAGTCCCTAAATATCTTTCGATTTGCAGGAAATTTGGTATATCTCACTGAAATAAGCCAAGAATAATGTGTGCAAAGTTTCGTGAAAATCGGTTCAGATTTAGATATAGCGCCCATATATATTTTCGTTCGATTTAAGGTAAATGGTGCACCAACGTCCCTACACATCTCCCGATTTGCACGAAGTTTAGCACAGCGTTTTGAATTAAGTCTTGAATGATGTGTACCAAGTTTCGTGAAAATCGGTTCAGATTTAGTAGAGCTCTTATATGTATTTTTTTCCGATTTAATGTAAATGGTGTACCAAAGTCCCTATATATCTCCCGATTTGCACGAAATTTGGCACAACGTGCGGAATTAAGTCTGGAATGATGTGTGCCACGTTTTGTGAAAATCGGTTCAGATTTGGATATAGCTCCCATATATATTTTCGTCTGTTTTAAGGTAAATGGTGCACCGACGTCCCTATACATCTCCCGATTTGCACGAACTTTAGCACAGCGTAATGAATTAAGTCTAGAATGATGTGTGTTAAGTTTCGTGAAAATCGGTTCAAATTTAGATATAGCTCCCATATATATTTTCGTCCGATTTAATGTAAATGGTACAACCAAGACCCTATATATCTTTGGATTTGCACGAAATATGGCACAGCGTTCTGAAATGGGTCTGGAGTCATGTCTGCCAAGTTTCGTGGAAATCGGTTCAGATTTCGATATAGCTCACATACATATTCTCGTCCGATTTAAGGTAAATGATGCAACAACGTCCCTATACATCTCCCGATTTGCACGAAATTTGTCACATCGTACTGAATTATATAGCATTCCCTTTGCACGAAATTTGGCACAGCGTAATGAATTAAGTCTAGAATGTTGTGTGTTAAGTTTCCTGAAAATCGGTTCAGATTTTGATATAGCTCCTATATATTTTTTTCTTCCGATTTTATGTAAATGGTGCACCAAAGTCCCTATATATCTTTCGATTTGCACGAAATTCGGCACAGAGTACTGAATTAGGTCCAGAATGATGTGTGCTAAGTTTCGAGAATATCGGTCAGATTTATATATAGCTTCCATATATTTATTTTCGTCCGATCTATTTTAAATGGGGCTCCAAAGAGCCTATATATCTTTCGATTTGCACGAAATTTGACATAAGGTATTAAATTAGTTCCAGAATGATGTGTGATAAGTTTCGTGAAAATCGGTTCAGATTTAGATGTAGCTTCAATATATATTTTCGACTGATTTAATTTAAATTGTGCACTAAACGCCCAAAGATTGACCGATCGGCACACGATTTTGTACAATGTACTGTTACTATAACCTTTCGTGTGTCAGGTTTTCTTAAAATTGGTTCAGATTTACATATACCTTCTTTATATATTTTCGTCCGATTTTAACTAAATGGTACACTAAAGCCCCATACATACCTATACACGTACAGAAATTAATAAAAATTAATATCTAGCAAGGTTCTTTGAAATCAGATCAGGTTCAGAATCAGGTTCAGATTAGCTTCCGTATATAATTTCGAGCTGTTCATGTTGACTGTACACAAAATAATCGCCTTAGAAAAGGCGACGTCTGTTAGGATTCATATGTGTAATATCCCCAAAGTGGTGAAGGGTATCATATAGTCGGCCCAGTCCGACTTTACTACTTTCCTTACTGGTTTAAAAATTATTTTTAGGCTACAACGATCAGGGAATTTTAAGAGCCGATTTTAAGGCGTGGATTTTTTTAAAAGTATATTTTTTAAAGCTACAAGGAGGTGGGGATTTTTGTAAAATATTTTTAAGAGCCGATTTCAAGGCATTGCATTTTTAAAAAATATTTTTCTGTTTAAATTTTTCCTATTTCAAATATTTCAAAATGATTTTGCCATACATCATAATATTAATCACATAGTTGGTGTCCACCACAATGGCCCGTCAAAATGACATCTATCATTTCATTACGAAATCCCATTTCCTAATTAAAATTGTCCACCAAATTTGGTGGCTTGAGAGATTTTTTTGGTTTGGTTGAATTTCAATTTACAAAATGAAACCGTTGTCGATTTGGTCAGGTGAAATATTTGTTGTTACTCCCGACAGCAGAGCATAGCACACCACAGCATACATACTACGACACAAATACATTACCACACACACACACATACTCAAACACAGAGGACAACTACTCTCTGCCACTATATTTGTGCTCCAGTTAAATTATAGATTTTTGCGAACAGCCATTGATTTCGATGCCATTAAATTTCCATTAACAGGGAAAGCATGCAAAAGTGTGTCACGGAAAGTTGATGCACCATGCTACACCAGCATCCAAAAACTAATACCATGTCATCAATGCTGCTGCCACCCGCCACCACTTCCACTATCACCGCCAATATCATCATCATCGTCGCCGTCATCATCTGAGTGAATCAGTGTGGCCGTAGTTTCAGGAATATCCCTTAACCACAATCAGGAGATATTCGAGGCCCTACAATGTTTGGTGTATTAGGAAACAAGGACGGGAGCATGGTAAACCATCATCAATGTTCCCAAAACTTGTTTGTATTGTCGTTGCGGATGAATGATCATCATCAGCAGCGTCATCATCATCATTACATAATGATGATTATGATGTTCTGGTGGTTGTTGATAATCAACATAATAATGATGATGATGATGGGGATACCCACGGAACATGTGTATTATTTATCAAACCCAACCAACTTTTTCTATCCTCTCAGCTAAGTAACCAGCCAGAGAGCCTACCTTAGAAAAGCTTCCCCTTTATATTTTGTGCGTGAATAAGCCATCATCTATTCTCTGTCACCGGCATCATCATCCTCCACATCCACTTCTTTCCCTGATTCATACATTTGTAAAAACAAATATTGCCTCAGAATCTGGAAGGTTCGATTCGCTTGGTTATGATGTTGCCATGCAAAAGCCATTGTAGAACATCACATCGACGACAAGGCCGCGAGTTTTGCTATTTTGCCACATTTAGGACATGCCGCCTGAAAACTTTTCCCTCTAACAAGCGACCCGTACATACACACACCCCACACCTACACACACCCACACACATACTAGGCCATTATGCCATCGTAGCCAGCATGGCATCGCAATGTGATGCTATGGTCATATTTGTTTTATCGTTTCGGCTCTATGAATTTTTAATATTTTATGCAATGACATTCATACTGTATGATTTTCCATTTGGTTTCATTAACAACCTAAAAGCCAACAACAACACGAACAGCAACAAATAACCCAAAGGTATGTGCATATGAAAAGATTGCAAACAAATGAGGGTGGTAGTGGTGGTGTGTTATGGTTAATGTTGGGCAGATTCCAGGCTTCGATCTGACCATTTGGTGGAAGCCTCCATATTTTGGCGCCAACATGAATGGCATTTCCGGTTCATGTAACAATTTATGTTTGCTGGCCTCCCAGAGATGTTGTAATTTGTTTATTTGTGTGTATGTGTGTGGGTGTTTGTGTTCGATTACACAACTATTCGCAAACAGGATGTGGTCGGAATTTGGTTTTCCATTAATGTGCGTATCGATCGCTGTGTTTGTCTATGTATGAGTGTTTGTGCCTGAGTGCATAAAAATGTTTTTTTGTGAAAGCCATTGGATTTCATCGAATATTTGGTTATGGCAAATGAAATTGATTTAAACTTACAGCATATTAGCCATGGATAAGCCTTCTAAAATTCAGATTTTATTTTTTTTTTTTTCTAAATATGTTTACATCATTTAGTTTCTAGGTTATGTCGAAAGCATTATTTCAAATAATGTATTCAAATATAAGGGCTTACGGATCATATTTCAAATTAATATTACAAAATAATCACTTGTGCAAATCACTCATTACACAAAATTTCAAATTAATTGGATTTTCCAACTAAATTTTAGAAACTCACATCGTATTAGTATAATTATTTTTTTTTTTTTTTTTGGTTTTTGCATTACCTTTAAAATTGCATAAATTCTTCAAATATCGAACAATTTAAGAATTATCCGAAATTATGTGTTTTTTTATTTTTCGTTTATATATACAATGATCACGTTCTGTCTTTTTAATATAAATTATTTCTTTTTTTACACTCACGAACACGCACGTCACGGGATGTTTTTAAAATGTAATACGTACATCACTACAAACATACTGACAGTAAGGTGTGTAAACACCCGATGTTAGTCGTTCTTCAAAATGTGATGTTATGTTCATGGGTACATGTTTTTAGGGGCGGAAGTGATTACTACAACATAACTGATCATACATCCCACATGTATGACAAACAAAGAGCAGTGTTCACTGAAGCAAAGTAATTATTTATGAATGAATTTCCAATGTTATGTTTAAAACAGTGAGTGAGCCCTTGTATTGCTTGCCTAAATTCCCATCAGGTGTGATATTGTGATCGAATCGAAAAAAAAAAATACAAAAATTAATTTTTCGGCCCACTTCATTCCAATATTATCATCATCATCATCATCGAAATTTATAGGCGTTGTCCTTGAACCCCCCCATTAACGATTTTAATTTTTCAAGATTTTCAATGGGCTGGTAAATCAATACCAATGCTTGTTAAGGTTTGTAACCTTGCAGATTTAAAGAAGATTTAAAAGAGAGGAAAAATTATTTACAAAAAAAAATTTGTAATTGTTTTGTTGTTGTTTTTTGTGATCAAAGAAAAGTCCTTATTTATGATGGCGGTCATGATAACTCCTTACTGGAACATCGGAATCCGAAAATTCCAACGGTGTTAGAAAGAGTACATGTCTGGCTCTCGTATGAACAAGGATTATTGACTTCGCTCTAAAATTAACAAAATGGTGGACCTTTGAAAAAATATTTTTGGAAAATCGCCGATTTTTGACCAAAAACCAAGTTAAACCAGTAAGGAAAGTAGTAAAGTCGGACTGGGTCGACTGTATGATACCCTTCACCACTTTGGGTATATTTTACATATGTATCCTAACAAACATCGCGTGTTTGTTATCTATCTATATCTGAACCGATTTCAGAGAAACTTGCCAGAGACTAATTTATATAACATCAGTAGGGACATTGGTACACAATTAACCTTAAATCGGACGAAGATATATATGGGAGCTATACCTAAATCTGAACCGATTTTCAATCACTCCTCTTGGATACACTATGAACTACTCGTGTCTATGTCCTTCAGGGTTAAAACTATACGTTATAGAATATAGATTTTGTCATATTTCACACAGATGTCAGGGTTCATTCGACGCGCTAAATATTGACCGATCTTTATCAAAAACAAACAAAACGAGATAGACCGATAGTTCCTTTTGAGAATATGCATAGAATCACGTTCTGAGTCGATTTATGCATGTCTGTGCGCCCGTCTGTCCGACCATCAATGTATTTTTTGTGAACAAAGTACAGGTCGCATTTATGATCCGATTTGGATGAATTTTAATACAGTTTGCTTATTTGAACCAAGGACGAACCCTATTGAAATTGAAGAACATCGGTTCAGATTTAGACATGGCTCCCATATATAGTTTCGTCCATATATAGCTTCGTCCATAAATGATGCACTAAATTCCAAATATTTGTCCGATTGGGATAACATTTTGGACAGCGCACTGATCCATGTCCATACTTATGTATGCGAATTTTTTTGGCGTCAGTTCATATGTAGATATAGCTCCCATATATAGTTTCGTCGGATTTATTGTGAATGATAAACCAAACTCCCAATATTTGTCAGAGAAAAATTGAAAAAAAATGAGAAATATTTTGCCTAGCGAATGGAATTGATAAGGTTTGTTGAAATTGGTTCAGTTTTTAATATGGGTCTCTTATGTAAATGGTGCACTGAAGGGGTTATGTATTAAATTGCATTTAGAGTTTTGCCAAAAAACAACTAGTGTTTGCAACGTTTGCTCAATTAGGTCCATGTGTTTATATATAGCTCCAATACATAATATTACTCGATTTCATACAAATATGGTACACCAAAGAATCCAAGTCTGCTCGTTTGACATGATGTTTTTCAATTGGTTCAAATATCTCTCCATAGATTCTATGTCTGTTCTATCTAACGGATATTGTAGATATTAGCATCTTTTGTATGTACCAAAAGTGGTGAAGGGTATCATATAGTCCGCCCCGTCCGACTTCTGAACTTTCCTTACTGGTTACAAATTATAATGGACAGACGGAAGGACACACATGTCTACATCGAAGGAATAAATATTATTTTTAAATTCTAAGCCTATGAGTGAGCGTTGAAAAAAATTCAAGTAACACACACATTGTACGGACCTTGAAAAATATTTTACTTAAATTCATAGTTCTTCAAAAAACTATTTTGTTTTAAAAATTCACCCATTTCATGATACTCAGATTTTTTTTTAATTCAAACCTCATTTGGCCTTAGACTTTTTTTAACAAACGCCTTGTTTGTAACAATATACATATCGATTTGGCCCATATTTTTTATACCCTTCACCACACTGTGGTACAGGGTATTATGTCTTTGTGCATATGTTTGTAACAGGCAAAAGGAAACGAGATAGACACATGGTTCCTTTTGAGAATATGCATAGAACCACTTTTTAAGTCGATTTATGCATGTCCGTCCGTCCGTCTGTCCGTCTGTCCGTCTGTCTGTCCATGTTAAATTGTAAACAAAGTACAGGTCGCATTTATGATCCGAATTGGATGAAATTTGGCATAGGTCACTTATTCGGCCTAAGGACGAACCCTATTGAAATTGGGAAAAATCGGTTCAGATTTAGATATAGCTCCCATATATATATTTAACCGATTTAATGTAAACGGTCCCTATATATCTTTCGATTTGCACGAAATTTGGTACAGCCTAATCATTTAGGTCTAGAATGATGTCTGCCAAGTTTCATGAAAATCGGTCCAGATTTAGATATAGCTCCCATATATAGTTTCGTCCGATTTCATGTAAATGGTGCACCAAAGTCCACATATATCTTTCATTTGCACGAAATTTGGTACAGCCTAATCATTTAGGTCTAGAATGATGTCTGCCAAGTTTCGTGAAAATCGGTTCAGATTTAGATATAGCTCCCATATATAGTTTCGTCCGATTTCATGTAAATGGTGCATCAAAAGTCCCTATATATCTTTCGATTTGCACCAATTTTGGCATAACGTACTGAATTGAGCCTAGAATTATGTCTGCCATGTTTCGTGAAAATCGGTCCAGATTTAGATATAGCTCCCATATATAGTTTCGTCCGATTTCAAGTAAATGGTGCACCAAAGTCCCTATATATCTTTCGATTTGCACCAATTTTGGCATAACGTACTGAATTGAGCCTAGAATTATGTCTGCCAAGTTTCGTGAAAATCGGTCCAGATTTAGATATAGCTCCCATATATAGTTTCGTCCGATTTCATGTAAATGGTGCCCCAAAGTACCTATATATCTTTCGATTTGTACGAAATTTGGCTTAACGTACTGAATTGTTCCTAGAGTGATGTCTGCCGAGTTTTGAGAAAATCGGTTCAGATTTATATATACCTGCCATATATAGTTTCCTCCGATTTGATGTAAATGGTGCCCCAAAGTCCCTATATATCTTTCGATTTGCACGAAATTTGGCATATCGTACTGAATTAAGCCTAGAGTGATGTCTGCCAAGTTTCGTGAAAATCGGTCCTGATTTAGATATAGCTCCCATATATAGTTTCGTCCGATTTCATGTAAATGGTGCCCCAAAGTCCCTATATATCTTTCGATTTGCACGAAATTTGGCATAACGTACTGAATTGAACCTAGAGTGATGTCTCTCTGTCTGTCTGATGTTCGTCCGATTTCATGTAAATGGTGCCCCAAAGTTCCTATAGATCTTTCGATTTGAACGAAATTTGGCATAACGTACTGAATTGAGCCTAGAATTATGTCTGCCAAGTTTCGTGAAAATCGGTTCAGATTTAGATATAGCTCCCATATATAGTTTCGTCCGATTTCATGTAAATGGTGCACCAAAATCCCTATATATCTTTCGATTTGCACCAATTTTGGCATAACGTACTGAATTGAGCCTAGAATTATGTCTGCCAAGTTTTAAGAAAATCGGTTCAGATTTAGATATACCTCCCATATATAGTTTCGTCCGATTTCATGTAAATGGTGCCCCAAAGTACCTATATATCTTTCGATTTGCACGAAATTTGGCATAACGTACTGAATTGTTCCTAGAGTGATGTCTGCCGAGTTTTGAGAAAATCGGTTCAGATTTATATATACCTGCCATATATAGTTTCCTCCGATTTGATCTAAATGGTGCCCCAAAGTCCCGATATATCTTTCGATTTGCACGAAATTTGGCATATCGTACTGAATTAAGCCTAGAGTGATGTCTTCCAAGTTTCGTGAAAATCGGTCCTGATTTAGATATAGCTCCCATATATAGTTTCGTCCGATTTCATGTAAATGGTGCCCCAAAGTCCCTATATATCTTTCGATTTGCACGAAATTTGGCATAACGTACTGAATTGAGCCTAGAGTGATGTCTCTCTGTCTGTCTGATGTTCATACGATTTCATGTAAATGGTGCCCCAAAGTTCCTATATATCTTTCGATTTGCACGAAATTTGGCATAACGTACTGAATTGAGCCTAGAGTGATGTCTGCCAAGTTTTGAGAAAATCGGTTCAGATTTAGATATAGCTCCCATATATAGTTTCGTCCGATTTCATGTAAATGGTGCCCCAAAGTCCCTATATATCTTTCGATTTGCACGAAATTTGGCATATCGTACTGAATTAAGCCTAGAGTGATGTCTGCCAAGTTTTGAGAAAATCGGTTCAGATTTAGATATAGCTCCCATATATAGTTTCGTCCGATTTCATGTAAATGGTGCCACAAAGTACTTATATATCTTTCGATTTGCACGAAATTTGGCAATTTGCTAAGTTTCGTGAAAATCTTATATAGTTTCGTCCGATTTCATATAAATGGTGCACCAAAGTCCCTATATATCCTTCGATTTGCACGAAATTTGGCATAACGTACTGAATTGAGCCTAGAGTGATGTCTGCCAAGTTTCGAGAAAATCGGTCTATATAGCTCCCATATATATTTCATGTTAATAGTCCTGTTTAATATACCCATAGTGGTGAAGGGTATCATATAGTCGGCCCCGTCCGACTTTACTACTTTCCTTACTGGTTTTAAATCTACGTCATGTTGATCCATTCGAATATAATTTTTTTTAGTCTATGCCTCTACGATTTGTTGTTCCTTTAGAAAAGTTTTTTTTTTTTTTTGAAAATCTGCGCATATGTTGTTGGTCCTTTAAAAAATATTTGTTAAAAATCTACGCCTTGTTGGTCATTTAAAAATTTGTTTTATA